>NW_017189547.1:0-75412 GCF_001704415.2 Capra hircus | reverse complement strand
GAAATGAGTGTCAAGCATATGAGAGAGATTACTCTGGCATAGTACATTATGTGTAGTGTAGAGTCATAGAGAAGAAGGGCCTAGAGCGTCTTAGAATTTGCGAGCGGTGTGCCGGGAACGTGGGGAGCACTTTTTTTCCACTATTTCTCTCGAGAATCACACTCACTTTTGCTTTTTTCCTGTTTCGTACACGGGCTAGTGCATGTATACTGACTCTCTACTACGGTATTATTGTGGCTCTCCAATTTTGTTCCATTAAGTCAAAGGATGATTTTCTATATTTTCATTAGCATACTGCAAGAATCGACATAAAATGTTGCTTGATGCCTGGCACTTGAAGAGGGAAATCCTTTCATGCTTCCCTGGATGCAGTTGATGATGTTATTCCCATTTGACCTGATTCCGCCGATCGGGCTACAATGTGAGTTTAGAGACAGAAGATTCCTTTGAACATCCAACTGGTACTCTAGAGTGTTTGCCATGCGCTGAAGAGTCCCGTCTAGCTCTATAATTGGACCTTTAGAAGATAGTAAGCTGCACGGAAAGGACATTTCAGAAGTTAAAGAGAGAAGGCCTTCTAGCTACATATGAAACTCAGTCGAGGTAACGTGAGAGTAAGACTGTTCCCGCAACAGAGCGGATGATTTAAAAACTGGTTAACGTGTGTGCAGGAAGATACTTCGAGATAAATTCATATGGCAAGATTTCGACTTTTCTTTCTTGGGATATGTTTTCTCTGTTATTTAGGTCGTGTTTTTTTGCGGAGCCAGTCCTTCGCTGATGGCTTTATTGTGGAGAATATAACGTAATTTTCAGAACAAAGTGCGTTATGTACTTTTATTGCTCTTATATAATCAGCTCTAGTTCGCGAGAACAACTGAATTGGATACAGCTAACTATATGCGAGAGACAAGGACTAATATATACATGCAACACTCATGTGTTAAGCTGTCCCTTCAAACGAACTTAAATGGACGGCAAAGTGAGGGCAGTTAGGGTTGCTAGCTCATTTTTATTCTGCCCGACTTATTACAAAGAGAAAGAAAAGCTGATCCATTCATTTTGTGACTTTATCCACGGATCACGACCTTCTTTGGTGAACTTTGTAAATGTAGTCTGGATATTATTTTTTTTTTTGTTTTTTAGGAAACTAGTCGTGCTGCACCTTTTCCCCACGCTTAGTGTACTTAGTTTTCTCAACGCCAGGAGATGTGCAGACCCGACAGGATCCTATGGAATTGAAAGCTCGAGACGTCTTAATACCCAAATGGTTTGGATACCAAACAAAGCAATGGGAAATTTTTCTTCTTTGCATCTTGTTATTACATTGACCCAGGTTTTGAGTATGGAGCTTGACATAGCATTACTTTCACAGCCATCAATTTTTTAAGGATTTAAAGATAGCTTCAACTGGAATTCATCAGCATCACCGTCCCTTACTAGCCTTTGATACAGATACATAAATATGCCTAGAAGTACCCTTTGTCTGACCGGCAAGTGCTATCATAACATTGTTAACTGTCTATACTCCAACATAAAATAAAAAGTTTAAGAAAAAAAAATACATGGGCTTTGTAGTCTCTCAAACCTGGGCTCAAATACAGACTGCCAAGGAATTCCCAGCTGTTCCAATGGTTAAGACTCTGAGCTTTCAATTCCAAGGTCCTGGGTTCAATCTCTGGTTGGGAAACTAAGACCCCAAAAGCTGTGTAGCATAGCCAAAAAAAAAAAAAAAAAAAAAAATCCAGACTTCCATTTACAAGTCATGTGACCTTGGATAAGTCACAAAATGAATGGATCAGTTTCTTTCTCTGTAAAATGGGGATAATGATAGCACCTACCTCATTGGTTTGTTGTGAGGATTAAATGGGATCATGTATATATAGCCTTAGCCTAAGTTAGTGTTTGCCATCAGTCTGTCTGCTGATAGCAAAGGAAACTGGCATTGTCTGAGTATATTCTCACAAGTAACATGGGAAGGGGCCGCAAAAAACAGACTAAAACAGAGAAGCCATCCAGAAAGAAAGCATTTGCTATGAATAATCCTCAGATCTGCACACTTACCATTGTTAAATCACCTCTGTGAAAGTCTTCTCTGATCATTCTAGACTGAAAGCCTCTCTCTCTTCTCTGAACTCCTCCTGCACTTACTTTCTCTAAAATCCATTTGGTAGCGGACTTCCATGGCAGTCCAGTGGTTAAGACTCTGTGCTTCCAATGCATGGGGCATTCCATCCCTGGTCAGGGAACTAAGATCCCTCTTAAGTGAGGCATGGTCAGGAAAAAAAAAAATACTTGACTAGAATATTTGGCCACAATATACGTAGAGCAGGCAGGCTAGCCCTGTATGAATACAGAGAAGTGATGTGATTTGAGGAATTGAAAAAAAATGCTCCCCCTACTCTCCTCCCACATAATGTACATGCCAGCATCTCTCTCATATGCTTGACACATTCAGATGCCCCAAATTCTACTAGTAGAGCTCTATTCTTTTAGGTGCCCTCCATTGACCATCCTCTTTGAAATATACACTCTTGGAATTGTACTACCTGTTGTACACTTTCTCACTAAAGCACTACTAACTTGTTAGTTTCATTTCCTTCTGCTAGAAGAATACAACATCACACAAGTATAACACAGGCTCTGAATAGAGTGGAGTTGGAGACAGTGACAGTTCTGAGGGAACATGAAACAAACCTTACCCATACAGCTGACTCTTCGACCAGACATATACCCATGTAAGAGTCCAGCTGTGCCCAGACACCAAGGTGTTCATCCCTACCCCACCTCACCACATGCCTTTTCCCATTGCAGAAAAGGCCCCCCATGGGGGCCCCCATTGCCCCCATCCCTGGGGGCTCTTAGCCACCCAGGCCATTCAGTTCTACTCACTGTACTTTCAGGGTCAGCAGCAGCCTGGCTGCCCCTCCCCTCATCTCTAGCAGCCAAATCATGCTCTCTCTCAGTACCCACCACCCAGCTGGGCACCAGAGACCCAGGCCCAAGACGCCAAGTGAACTCAGCCACAGTCCTCAGCACCAGGACTCATCTCTTGATTCTCTTTCTGGGTTTAGATTACATGCACAGCGCCCACCGCCCTGTCACTGGGGGCCACCTGGGGAAAAAGGAGAGTAGTTATGTGGGCAGCGTGGGCACCAGCCCCAGGAAGTCGAGCCGCTGCACACCCCCACCTGCCGACTCTGAGCTTGTCAGCTTTTGCTACCTCCACATGCGGGAACAAAGGAAGGAACAGGAAAGCCGGATGGATGTCAATGAAAACTTAATCTTTTTTGAGGAGACCAGGCCCCGGACCAAGTCTGACCCCACGTCCAAGAGCTCTGGCCAAGGTTATGAGGCGATCCCTGATGATTTTGATGCAGCTAGCCTAGACCACGAGCCCTGTGCCAGCAGGGCCCGCTCCTACACCTTGGACAATTCCCTTGGGGCTGAAGCCCTGAACTTCTACTGTGACTCTTGCAAAGCCAAACTCCAGGAGCAGCTGGGCCCTCGCAAAGGTGGGAGGTCTGGCTCCTCTCGTGACAATATGGTGGACTTGATGTCCCTCCCACCCCCTGGGAGTGAGGAGGAGGAAGAGGAAGAAGATGAGAGCACTTCGCTGTTGCCTGCCATCGCTGCCCCACCTCCTGGTTTCCGAGACAACAGTTCTGATGAGGATGACCCCAAGCGCCGGGCTGCCCAGAGCCAGGAGCAAGGACGCCACCTGCGGGGGCTCCTGTATGATGAGATTCCAGTGACACTGATTGACAGCGTGCAGACCCGGACAGTCCGAGATCATGCCCAGGAGCTAGATGATGCCCTGGTGTCCACTCTGCAGGCTCTGGAAGCCCTGGCAGCCTCAGAGGATGGACCACATCCCCCACCCCCACAGACTGCAGGTAACAGCCCGTTCCTCCTCTCTCTTGCCCCCCCTTCCTTGTCCTGGCCAGGCAGGGCCAGCAGGTGACATTTCTTCTTCCCAAGCAGAGTTCAAAGTCAGCGTGGTGTGTCAGGGTAGTGGATGGCCCAGAGGCAGTTCAGATAGGGCCGGGGAAGCAATGATGCTGTGACAGGGAGCTACTGCTCAGCCCCCACTACAGGTCTGGCTCTCACCATCCCATCGCTTTGGAAATGTCTTGCGGATGGACCCCAGGGATTGGGGCCATGACAGCTACGGAGCCAGGCCAGGATGGAGGATCAGAGCAAAACTGTGAGAGAGATAGAAGACAGGCAAAGAGCATCCAGCATGCATGTGTCTGGAAGAAAAACAAAATGACCAACTAACCATGTAGGGACCTGGGATCAGAGGAGCCAGGAGCCATCACTGCTCACGGCTAAGGGCTTTATCCCGCCTCAGAGTTTTGGCTCTCAGTCAGATGCACCCAAGTCCTGGCTCCTTCACCACTTTTCAGTGTCACCTTTGCTTTTCCAAGCCACGTAACCTTCTCTGAGCCTCACTTTCATCATCTTAAATGGATTTGAGAACAACAGTCCTATTTCATAGGGGTGTTGTGAGGATTAAATTGAGATCATTCCTGCAAAGTACATAAACACTTCCTAGCACATAGTAGGGATTCAGTAAGTCATAGCCATTGTTATTATTATTTGGTAGGCAAGCCATACAACATGCATGCTATTCCCTGTTATAGACCCACATACATCCATCTTATAAACAAGCCCACATGTCTGACATGCACCCATAGCCACATGTCATCCTTCCATATACATATGCCTAAAAGAGGTCAGTGCTGTAGTGAAAGGAAAGAAATAGGGAGGAAGAAGGCATATGGGAAAGCATATGAGGCAAGGACAAGTGTGGACAGAAAGTGAAGCTATTGAGGTCAGAGGGAGCCTAGCTGACCAGGGTGAGCATGTGCCTTTTCTGTCTGTAAGAGCATCCTTGGTGTTGGGCAGCCCCTATGTGTTTAACCCCTAGGCCTAGCATGACTCTACTCAGAGTCTGGAGCTCCAAGCACTAGCTGCTCCCAGGCTAGAGGCCCATGTGGTAGCCAGAGAGAGGCCAAGGTCTGCTAAATGGTCTCAGCTGCGGGGACAGTAGGCTGGCCTGGCCAAATGAGGAGTGCCAGAGAGAGGGAGCTCTCTTTGTCAGCTCTCTTCAGGACAATTAACAAAAATTTCCTAGGCTGTTGAGTCTAAAAATAGTGATGATTATTAGCATGTTATGTTGCCTGTGATTTGCATGTTAATTTGCCATCAAACTGCCCGATCTTCTCTCTGGCCTCTATTGTTTCTCTTTTGGATTCCAGCCCTTCATCACCCCTCTCCCAGCCTGCCTCTTTGTCCCCTCCTCTCCCCGCTTCACACTCTCAGCCCTGCAGGGCCCCCAGGGCTGACTGGATTTTCCCAGCTTGAAATCCTATTGACTAACCTTGACCCTCACAGACTGTCTACATATGATCGGAAAGGAGTTGATCTGAGTAAGTGCTGCAGACCCCTCTTCCTGTTCCTCCAGGTCTGATTGTGCTGGCCACAATCACCCCTGAATCATCACTGGACTCGGGCCATGAGACCAACTCTTCAGAGCTCACAGACATGTCGGAGATGATGTCGGCCATGAAGCAGCACCAGAACACCACCTACTTCCTGGCCCAGCACCTCAACAAGGACAGCCTCCTGGCCCGCAAGGACCTGCCCTTCCGGATCCAGAGTTGCGCGGCCCAGGCTGTTCTCACGGCCCCTTATTCTCTCGGGCGCCCAGATCCCAATTCATCCCTCCAGCCAGTAGTTGCAGGCCAGAGTCCCGGTCCCCCTGGTGCTCGGAGGAAGCTGCCCTCATCGGAGGCCCAGCCACAGCGTGAGCGAACATACACCCTGGCAGTGCACCCAGCACTGTCCCCACAGCTGAGTGAGCCGAAGAATCTGAGCCTGCTGTCCCCAGTTCCTGAGGACAAAGGGCCTGGCCACACTAGGGCAGGCCTAGAGATGTCACTGAGGGCGGCCACGCCATCCCTTAGTGAAGAGCAGGTCTCTGAGCTAAGGGAGAATCTGCCCAAGGAGGTCAGGTTGAGCCCCAAGCTTATCCTGGACCCAAAGGGCAGCGTGACCCCAGCCATCATCTCAGCTGCCCTACAGCAGGTGGTTCACACTAAGAGCCTACCTGCCCCTGCCGGAGCCTTGGGAAACACCCCCAGCAGTGGGGAGAGAAGGCTAGAGGCCAGCATGGGGAGGTCAGAGGTCAGCCTAGTAAGGCCAGAAATTAGCACAATGAGTGGCAGTGCCACTAAGAATCTGAAGTTCAAAATGAGCCCCGGTGCTCCGGAGACCTCACGCAGTTCCCAGCAGCAGCTGAGCCCAGAGGTCTCTTCCAGCTCCAGAGCACCCACAGGCAGCCGAGCTGAGAGCCTGCACCTCTCCCCACAAGAGGACAGGCTGCCTGTTCAAAATTTCCCTCCCAAAACCTATCTGTCTCGAGCGAGTCGCGAGTCAGCGGGCAAGCAAGGTACTGGGGAGGTGGCAGGCAAGGGTGGGCCCGAGGGTGCCAAGCCTTCTGTGCACAAACAGGGCACCGTCTCTGGCCATGGGGAGAAGGGGCAGCTGGAGAGCACCCCCCAAAGCAGCAAACTTGAGGAGACCAGCCTGGTCCCCCGAGTCGGCTACCCCATGATTCTGCAGAGCCCCAGCGGCCCACCACGAGGCCAGAGCCCACTGAGGCCTCAAGCCGCCAGTCGGCAGGTGAGCACTATGCCCTCCAGAAAGATTGAAACCACCCTGGATGGAGCCCACTCAGCCTCTGAAGGCCCTGCCAAGCCCAAATCTTCCCGGGGTCCTTTCCGGCTCCGTAATTTATTCTCTGCCACCTTCCCAACACGCCAGAAGAAGGAGACCGATGAGCGGCAGGCCCAGCTGCAGAAGGTGAAGCAGTATGAGCTGGAGTTCCTCGAGGAACTCCTCAAGCCGCCAAGCCAGGGGGAGCTGCCAAGCACCGAGTACCTGCAACCCCCAGCGCCAGGCCGCTGCAGCTGCCAGCTCCGCAGCAGCCCCGTGCAGCAGGGACCCGGCATGTCCCGTGAGCAGAGGCGCAGCTGCGATTGCAAACGCATGTGCAGGGGGGCCCGCCCTCAGGCTCCCCAGACACCAGTGCCCAGCCTCCGGGGGAAGGATCGGGACAGGGTCCCCCCTACCCAGAGGCAGCCAGAGGCCGGCCCAGGCTTGAGCCTCGACACCCCCACCAGTGTCAGGCGCATCCGCTCCACCAGCCTGGAGTCCCGAGAGTGCCGATCAGACCCTGAGAGTGGTGTTTCTTGCCTGACCACGTGTGCCTCCGGGGGCGAGTGTCTCGGAGCTCCGAACTACAGGAAACTGATGCGCCGCTACAGCATCAGTGAGCTGGACCAGGGTGACAGGGCCTCCCTGACCTCAGACATCTACCCTCACCCACCCCTGGGCATGCTGCCCAGGGAGGCCAAGGAGGTAGAGGCGGGCCTCCCCCTAGGCGTGGGTCCCAAAAGCAAGTCGCTAGAGTCCCCGACCTTGGGAGACCCCTCCTATGTCCATGTCGCCCCTGAGACCAAAGGGCCCCGACAGATGGCCGTGTTCTCACTGCCAGAAGAGGTGTACCGGAAGCCCGCGGAGCTGGACGAGGACAGTGAGAGCGGCAAGTGCTGCTCCATCCGCTATTGCTTCTACTACCGCAAGTGTGACATGGCAGATGACGCCAGCGATGGCAAGGACGAGCTCTCATACTCCATCCCCATGAAGATCCTGCCCGGCATGAAGCTGGACGAGCAGGTAGTGCCCGTGGTGAGCAGGACCCTGCAGGTGCTAGATGCCGCCACCTGCAGCAGCAGCAGCCCCGAGGCATCCCGCACCCAGGAGATCGACCTGCGGGTGTCCACCTTCGAGGGAAGCCTGGCCAAGATCAATGCCCTGCGGGCCCATGCCTATGGCCTGCCCGACGGCTTCCTGGCCGCCCGGCTGGACACCAACGAGCTGCTGACGGTCCTGCGGCAGTGTGTGGCCAGTCCTGAGGCCCGTGCCCCCAAGCCCTATGTCTCCCAGATCTCTGAATACAAACTGGAGCTGGCTCTCAAGTTCAAGGAGCTCCGGGCCTCCTGCCGCCGCGTGGCCAACGTGGACAAGAGCCCCACGCACATGCTGGCAGCCATCACGGGCAGCTTCCAGGTGCTGAGCAGCCTCATTGAGACCTTCGTGCGGCTGGTATTCATCGTGCGCTCTGAGGCCCAGCGCCAGGAGCTGCTGGCCAAGGTGGAGGAGGTGGTGAGGAACTACACCTTCCTGCTGCGCGCAGCTGAGGAGTCCACTGCCCGGAACCTTAACCAGCAGCAGCAGCAGCAACAGCAGGCAGCAACAGCTATGGGGGCAGCTGGGGGCCACCCACCAGGCTCCCCAACTTCAGCGACTGTTATGAGCACATTCACCCGCTCCTTAAAGACCCTTATTAAGTAGGCCATCTGCCCAGGCCTGCCCCCCTTCTCCAGCCGTGGCCCCAGGTTTGAGCTTTGTGGTCTTTGCATCTTGTGGTGAGTATATGTGTCTGCTGGGCCAGTCAGGGGCCCCCTGAGCCCTCAGTCTCCAGGGACTGAGAAGTCCCTGGATTGGAGGCTGTCCCTGAGGGCTCCAGGCAGCTGCCACCCTGGGTATCCTTGCCCCTTCCCTGGCCTCTGGGCGTCACTGTGAGGGCCACGGCCCCCCCCCGTCACTACGCCCGTCACAGAGCTGTATTTTCTCTCTTCTCTAGGGCTGAGATGTGACGTCAGGTCCACTTCCTGCTCCACTGTGGGAGTCAGAGGGAGGCAGGCCTGAAGCCGGAGACCCGTGGGTCTCGAGCTCCTCTTGGCACCTGTTCCCCTCCAGGGCCATGGCGGTGCCGAGCGAGCAGAGGGGAGAGGGCGCACAGCCCAGATGTGCCCAAGCTCTCACTCACTCGGCAGGAGCCACCCTGAGGGCTGGTGCCCAGGTGGTGGGTCTGCAGAAAACAGCCACTCTGGGCTGTTGGCGGCCAGCTCTATAGGCTGGCAGCCTTGGGAGCACTCGCCCCTGGGCCCAGTAGCTCCACACCAGCCATCCCCAAAGTGCCCTGTCCCTCGCTGACGGGCAGGGCAGCTCAGTCCACTAGGGAGCAGGCATCTGGGATTACCCGGCTTGTCCTGGGTAAGGTACCTGGTGACCACGTCTGCCCGGGGGAGACCCAGTGCAGGCCTCGGAGCCCGCCCTGCCCAGCCTGGCCCAGCACAGGGGCTGTCGCTGCCAGCATGCGACTCCTCTCAACATCTCTCTACCAGACAGACTGTCCTTAGGAGTCCGACTTAGCTACAGATTGGGGGTGGGGGGTGGGGGGTGGGGGGCAGGGGGTTGCGGGTGGGGGGTATCGATGACTATATCTTAAACTTCTGGAAGCTAGCGTGATATGTTAATCCTGAGTATATGCTTTTGGCTGTGTATTGACCCTGTGGATTTGTCTCTCTAAGAAAAGAAGCTGAGCGCCTTACCCGGTGCAGTCCTGCACCTCTCTCTCTCCCTTTCTCTCTCTCTCCCCTCCCCTGGAGTCATCTGGAAGGGAATTCACACTGTTTTGCATTCTTCTTGACACACATCTGCTGCCGTCACCGTCCCCCAACAGTGTTCCTGGGAGTGAAGACACGGAGTCCCTACTAATTGCCCATTGTAGGGAACAAAGAAAGCCAATGTTTCTTCTGTATAGATTGCTTCTCATGCACTTCTCCATACTCCCCATTTCCCACATGCTCGTGCCCTGTGTCTGCCTCATTCATCGTTCCGTGAGAGGCTCATGTGAAACCTCCCGTTCTTATATGAGTTTTATAAAGATGTACACTGTGCTCAAGCCCCACCTATCCTTGGTACCCCCGAGTGTGATAAAAGACCCCCTGAGTGGCAATTCCTCCCGGCAAGGATTAGAGGAGCTCATTCTGCAAAAGCCAGCGCCCCCCCTCTTCCTTGCCTCTCCTCCCACAGGACCAAGTTGTTTAATGGGCCAGAGATGCAGCCAGGTGGGGAACCCTTGCCCCCACGACCACTGTGAGCCCACGTGCTGACATGGTCTCCCTCTTCTCCCAACCTTTTGATCCTGCCTCTTCACCACTTAGGCCCCACCTGTGTCATTCATTCCACCGCCATCCTTCACCTCTCCCTCAGCCTCATGGAGAGGACACATTTTCTAATGTCTGTATATAGTATATATACTACATAAAATATATAAATTCTATATATATATACTAATTTATGTCTTGTTTTTCAAACAAGAATGATTAAATCTATTCATCTTACTATCCCAATAAGTCTTTGCAGTGCCTCTGTGTGGAAGTCCTTGTGTCCCTGAATTGTTGATTGCTGGCAACCCTCTGAATGATGCCACTGGGCCCCTCACTCATCTATCTGGGCCCCGGTGGACAAGGAGAGCTGAGAACCCTGCTCTTCCAGCCTCCCCTTTGCCCCTCTTAGAAGTCTCCTGTTGGTCACAGGAGTTGGATACGGTGCTCCTTTCACTTGGCCCTGTGGCCTTTGGCTCCACTGGCCACTGTGGCTGCCAGCAAGGGCAGCACAGAAACACCATGTGCTCCGCGCCGGGAGCCCTGGGCAGCCCGGGAGTTGAGAGACAGAGGTTCAGGTCAGCTTTCAATTTGCTTTGGGGCCTCTCCCTCTGAAACTGCTCCCAGTTACCTCAGAACTAGCCTGTAGTTAAAGCTAGCCAATCCTTTGCAATGGCCTCTGGCAACTTCTAGGGACAGGGGTATTTCCATACAATAGAAGCAGCAGGACCCTAAGCAGAGATGGTTTTTCAGAGAGTTACCTAACCGGGGTAGTGATTCTACTTCTCCTATTCTGGGTCCTTGTGGTAATCACAAGTTCCACAAGTCTATGAGATACCTTTGTGCCAACTAGGAAAAGTTTCTCCCTGCTGCACCCACCTGCCATGATGAATTAGTGGGGGCAGACCTAGTCCTCTGGGTGATGCTAGGCCTTTGGACACATAGCTTGGTAATTTCAGCCCCACTTGCTTCACTGGCCAAGTGTACATCCTATACAACTGTGTACAGTAGCCCTAAAGAGTCACTTCCTCCCAAAGCTTGGGCACAGATGCTTTTTCTCATGTTTGCAAAGGTCATGGCTAAGCTGGTTTGGAAGCCAAGCATGGAGGAGGAACCAGAGACAGCATAGTCAGGCTGGGTGGCTCTGCATTTGGGAAGCCACACAGGGTAACCTGGTGGCAGAACTCTTTGGGGAAATAGCCGCCAGGGATACATCCCATGACATCAAGATTGGGACTCTTGAAGTCAGCCCCAGTGTGAACGGAGGCCTGCCACCACTCACAATGACCTGATTGGACAGTCCAGAAACTTGCAGTCCTGTACCACACTGGTAGCTCCTTATAGTCAGAAAGCATATCTCATTCAGTTCTATAGTCTGGGTGCACACCCACACAGTACCTGCCTGGCACATAGTAGGTGTTCAATAAATATTTGTTGAATGAATGTGTTGAATGACATGACTGCCGTGAGAGAGTCCTGCCAGACCTCTGTCCCTCGTGAAAAAGGCCCTTTCTCTGGGAATGGCTAACCCTAGTCAGTGCGGTTTGACGAGGCCCAGCAGCCTGGCATCTTCCTATCAAAGATGAGGAGTCACATCCATTACAGACTTTGCAATGGCCTCTGGCGATTTCTAGGGAGAGGGGTATTTCCGTACAATAGAAGCAGCAGGACCCTACACAGAGCTGACTTCTCTGGTTTTTCAGAGATATCTAATGGTGGGTGCTGATTCTATTTCTCCTGTTCTGGGTCCTTGTGGTAATCACAGGTCCCCACAAGTCTATGATACCTTTGTGCCAACTAGAAAAAGTGTACCACAGACTCAGCTGAGTTTCACCAGTTACTTTCCAAAAGCTTCACAAACTCCCCTGAGGCGCTCAATGGACTCCTTTTCTCTTGACCTGGGGTGGTTCTCTGCAGTAGCTGGGAGACCTGGGTGGGGGGTGGCACAGGCTTCTCCACACCAGCACCTTCCTCACCATCTTTGGCCTGAGCTGGAGCTGGAAGCTGATCCTCTCCAGCCATCCTGTACCTGACACAAGTCCCCAGAGCCTGATGCCTGCCTTTCCAACTTCAGGCCATTCGAGGAAAATAAGTTCACGCTACTGGCGTGGGCCCAGGATGCCTGTGGTGTTGGCACAGTCACATTTTTTTTTCCAAACTGCTATCAAGACACTGTGGATCATAGGCAATTTCATCAACAATGAATTGAAAGGGCCCGCCTGAGCCAGAACTTCTACTGCCAAAGGGGCAGGGGAGGATCGGCTACCAGCACTAGAAGGGGTATGGTTTTCTGTCTTAGGATCAAATTTCTCCAAAGAGCCACTAGGATGGGAGCACTAACTCCATCCCATGCTCCATCCTGTCACACTGGGAGCCAGACTCTGGGTGTGTGTCTTCAGAGGAAATGACCCCTGAGGGTTCAGTCTTGCGTCTGGGCAAAATGTCCTGGATTCCAGGTGGGTTTCTTGGTTTCAATGCCTTGACTTGCTGGGAGCAACCATTACATGGAAACCATGGAGGCCTGACTTCTCACAGGTACAGAACTTCTTGTTTCACTTTGGGTTTCTGCTTCCTACTCATGATCAAGGCCCACACACCACCAAGTCTGCAGGTGCTGCCCATGCTCCCAGTATCTCAGGGACACTGCCTGGTGCCCTCACTGACCTTTCCAGCTGCAGGTTCTGGACCTACCATGTGCTCACTGTGAGCTTCTTGCCCTCCCATCTGCGATGACTGTCCCCTCTGCATATTGACGCCTCGTTCTAATATTCACTGCTTTGGCTGAAAGGACTATGAATAAGTTGAGAGCCTTCCACAACACAGAAAAATTTGATCCCTGCCTTTAAATGTATGTGCGTGCACACACACACACACACACACGTGTATGAGCATCTACCATATGCTGGGTGCTATGTTAAGTACTTTACATGCATGATCTTATCAGGTTTCCCAGGTAGCACTAGTGGTAAAGAACTCACCTGCCAATGCAGCAGACACAAGAGACATGGGTTTGATCCCTGGGTCAGGAAAATCCCCTGGAGGAGGGCATGGCAACCCACTCCAGTGTTCTTGCCTGGAGAATCCCATGGACAGAGGAGCCTGGTCATGGGTTACAGACCACGGAGTCACAAAGAGTCGGACACAACTGAGTGACTTAGCACACATGCACACGTGCATGTTCTTATTTAAACTTTCTAAGATCCTTAGAGATACCACAAGCATATCCACTTTTCTTGGAGGAAACTGAAGCCTAGAGAGGTTAAGTCACTACCTTGGTCATACAGCTGGTAAGCAGTAAGCTAGCTGGTTTCCAAACTCAGACCAAGCTTTCACCTGCTACCCTGCAGTACTCAGCCTAGCACCAACTTTAAAGCCCCTCCCCCTGAAAACAGAGGCACAGGCGCAGCCACATTCATCAGAGGATGGCCTGTAACTGTTGCTCAAGGTACAGGCAGCATGTGGGTCATTGGTAAGGTTGGGGTGGAAGGTGCAGGATACTGCAAGCCCAGCTGACTCTTCACCCGGCGCCCCCAGTGCCATGTGACTCTCAGAACCAGTGGAGTCATATAAAGCAGCTGTGTCCAAAAAGTCACCATCATCAAAATGAGGGGAACACCCCTCCCGCATGTTCCTCAAATGGAAATCTGAGTTTCCTATGGCTATGACCCATACTCCTTATGCACTGGCATTTTTCTCAAAGATTTTGTAGGCAAGTACCACATGAATGATATATTCAAATTTTCAAAAATATTTATTTTACTTATTATTTATTTATTTGGCTGGAGAGGGTCGTAGTCACAGCATGCAGGATCTAGTTCCCTGACCAGGGATTGAACCACTCCCTGCATTGGGAGTGCAGAGTCTCAGCCACTGGGCCACCAGGGAAGTCCCTATCTTCAATGTTTTTATGTAAAAATTTGGAGAGGAATGAAGAAGTTGAACTTCCTGTAAAGAAAACATATCATTATCATTTCAAAAGACACTCAAGATGCAAGGTTGATACTTCTGGCTTCATTTCCATGTCTACTGCACCAGCGTCCAGGTTCACCCTTCTCTACCCCTAGATGTGCGTTGGTGGAAATGCTGGACACGCTCTGAGTCCATCAGATGAACTATATAGTGATGCAAGCCCCAAGGGGAGGACAGTTAAGGCTCACCTATTTCTGTGTATCTGGGCCCTGGGGGTCAGGCACCTCTTTGGGTATGAGAGACCTGGCATGACAGAGTCCCAGGAAGGGGCGCCAGGAGGAGATGGAACACATTATCAAAGTCTCCTTCTCAGCCCCAGTGTTGCCTCTGACACACTTTAGCACAGGGTCAGTCCCATGATTCAGTGGTAAAGAATCTGCCTTCAATATACAGGAGACATGGGTTCGATCCCTGGGTCGGGAAGATCCCTGGGGGAGGAAATGGCAACCCACTCCAGTATTCTTGCCTGGGGAAATCCCATGGACACAGGAGCCTGGCAAGCTACAGTTCATGGGATCGCTAAGAGCCAGACACGACTTTGCAAATAAACCACAAACCACAGCCCTGGGCACAGACTGAGGGAAGTCAGATTCTGTGCCAACCAAAATTTCTTCCTCTGCAATGAGCAGGCAAAGCAGGGTGGCCATGTGCGTAAGGTGAGCAGTTCCCCCTGGAATCAGGGCTCGGTTCTATTTTCAGCGCAGCTGCTGACTTGTCATCTGATGGGGTACAAATCATTTCTTCTCTTTGGATCTCTTCTCTAAAATGAAGATGACTGAGTCTTCAGCCTCCCTTGGCAGCTGGGAGGATTAATGAGGTGGTGCTGAAAAAACAGCTGTAAAAAGTCCTAGCTATAGAGCTTAACAAGTGCAAATCGAACTGCTCCGTTTGCAGCCAGTCCACAGAAACTAATTAAGCTTGTACCAAGAGCCTGGCACTAGGAAATTGGGTGTCTGTTTCCTTCAAATATCCATTATTTTCCGACAAAAATCACCTTCCCCTCAAAAAGGCATGTGTGAGGTCTCTGCCCTCTCAGGCCTTTCTTTTGAAATTGGAAAGCCCACCTGCTCCCTCAGTAGACAACCCCATCCTGGGACCCAAGGCTCCCTGTCAGACAGACCCAAAGCTCTTTTCAGCCATTGGCCAGTACCCCAGCTGGTTTCTCTGACACCTTCCTCTCCTCTCCATTCTTATCCTATTTGTTTAAAGCAGCTATAATTCAAGGAAACTTGAGCTTCTCATTTTTTATGTTTTTCAATATTCAGGCTTAGTTCACAGGAAACAACTTTCCATTTCAACTTCTTAGCCAGCTTCTCAGGGACAGCTTCAGTTCTTGCTGCAGCGCCTGTGTTTAGCTCCTGTGCATCCCACTCCCACCTTTGAAGTTTGCCAACCTATGGCAGTGGGCCAAGGGCAGCAGGGGAAATGATTTTTGAAGACCCATGGGGGCAGGGGGTGGGGAGGCAGTTCAGCTCCCAGATCACAGCAAGACGGCTTAGAAGGCAAAGCTGGCTTTGGTTCCCACCCCCTGGTTCTTTCCCTACCCCTGGTTCTCCCTTGCCAGGACACTCTGGGCCCTCAAGCATTCCTCTGGCTTGTCAATGCCCTGCTGCTGCTAAGTCGCTTCAGTTGTGTCCGACTCTGTGCAACCCCATAGACGGCAGCCCACCAGCCTCCCCTGTCCCTGGGATTCTCCAGGCAAGAACACTGGAGTGGGTTGCCATTTCCTTCTCCAATGCATGAAAGCGAAAAGTGAAAGTGAAGTCACTCAGTCGTGTCCGACTCTTAGCGACCCCATGGACTGCAGCCCACCAGGCTCCTCCATCCATGGGATTTTCCAGGCAAGAGTCCTGGAGTGGGGTGCCATCGCCTTCTCCGGTCAATGCCCGACATGGTAATAACCCTCTAGGCCTTCCCCCCCCTACAAAATGACCTCTTCCTCCTTTTCCTCTCCCCACATAAAAACTAGTATTACAGGCCTATGTTTGGTTTCGGAGCCATCTGATTAACACTCAAATCAATCTATACCATGCCTCACGGCTTCCTACAAAGCTAGCCTTAGTCATATCCCGTGCAGGATGCAATGAATGTGATATTTGAATTTGTATGCATGCCTGTGACCTAGGTAACATGGCCATTGGAAATCCCTTCTCTCAGTTATGGCATTATGCCAGTGGGGATGGTCTAAGCACTGCGGTAAACAGAGTTCTCTTTGCCTTCTCTAGAATCCTAATCATTCAGTCCCTCAGCCTGTCTACTTGTAAACTCAGACACCTACCCATCTCTCCCTACCTCATATAAAAAATATTGGGGTGAGGGGGAAAGCCACACAGCTTGTGAGATCCGAGTTCCCCATCCAGGGACTGAACTCATGCCCCCATCAGTGGAAATACAGAGTTCTAACCACTGGACAACCAGGGAATTTCCCTCATATAAATTTGAAGGTAAATCTGCAGTATGGGCAAGCTGTTTGCAGATTCTTGTTTCCTAGTACAATAGGAAATGGTACATTTCCTATAAATTCCTGCTTCCTAGTACAATTTAGAGGAAAAAGGGGGAGAATGCCATATGGCAATGGCATGATTCTTGGCCCCCAAGGACAGGAGAATTGGCAGGAAACCGAGACAAGGACAAGCATTCCTGCCCCTTTCCTAGCCTGGCACAGGAGGAATGTACAATGCCTCCAGGGACCTGGAAAAATTCAAAGAACTGAGTCGAAAACAGGCAGATGTTCCCCCTGCTGAACAATGGAAGAGGCTTTGATCTGACTTGCGTTTCTGCAGCCCTGAGCCCATGCTAGCTTGGCTCTGTAACAGAGCAGCACTAGGAGCCAGGAGATTTGGGTTCTACTTGCAGCTCTTTCAAGAACTAGCTGTGTCACCTTGGGCATTCACTTCCTTCCTCCGAGTATCAGTGTCTTGCTATACATTAATAAAAGGAACGGGTTGAACTAGAGGGTCTATAAGCTTTAAAAGAGCACATTTTCCCTACATTCTTTCATATAAGCATTTTTTTAGACAAAGACAAGTTCTTCTAGCATCACCCAAACATTCCCCAGGTCAATAATTAAACTGGGAGAACTCCCCAACTCATAAAATTTAAGCACCAGAACAGACCACAGAGCCAGCTTGGCCCTGCTGCTTTCATTTAATCCCCTTCTGTCAAGGGGGATAAAATCTCCCGTTTCTTAAATCCCCAGATGATTCTCACTCCTGGAATACTGACCTTGTACAGTAAAGCCTACATTCACAAGAACCCTAGAGAGTGAAATCCATCTAAAGGGTTGAGGCAAATCCTAAGGTAAAGCAGCAAACTTGGCTTTATGAGATAAATCTTCTGGAACAGGACTGCGTTTTGTTTGTCTGTTTTTGTTGGTTTGGCCTTGCTGTATGACTTGTGGGGTCTTACTTCCCCGAGCAGGAATAAACTGGAATAAACTTAGCAATGAAAGCACAAAGTCCTAACCATTGAAGTGCCAGGGAAGTCCCAGAACTGGATTTAAGATAGACTTCTGTTGGACTTTCCCAGTGATCCAGTGGGTAAGATTCCACCTTTTTCCAGTAGTCATGTATGGATGTGATTTGGATGATGGAGGAGGCTGAGAGCCAAAAAAACTGATGCTTTTGAACTGTGGTGCTGGCGAAGATTCTTGAGAGTCCCTTGGACTGCAAGGAGATCAAACCAGTTCATCCTAAAGGAAATCAACCCTGAATATTCATTGGAAGGACTGATGCTGAAGCTCCAATACTTTGGCCACCTGATGTGAAGTGCCTACTCATTAGAAAAGATCCTGATGCTGGGAAAGATTAAATGCAAAAGGAGAAGGGGATGACAGAGGATGAGATGGTTGGATGGCATCACTGACTCAATGGATGAGTTTGAGCAAACTTTGGGAGATGGTGAAGGACAGGGAAACCTGGCATGCTGCCGTCCATGGGGTTGCAAAGAGTCAGACATGACTTAGCAACTGAACAACAACGCAGGAGATACAGGTTTGATCCCTGGTCAGGGAACTAAGATCCCACATGCTACAGGGTGCAGCCAAAAACTAGAGGAAAAGAAAAAGTAAACCTAAAGATAAACTGTTGAGAATTCCTTGGCAGTCTAGTGGTTAGCCCTCTGAACTCTCAGTGCTGAGAACCCCAGTTCAATCCCTGGACAGGGAACTAAAAATCCCACAAGGCACATGGGGGGGGGGGGAAGAAGATAGACTTCTGTTAATAAAACCATGACTTACATTTATGCCCTTTGCTCTTTCAAAGGACTCCTAAAGTGAATCCTTTTGAAAAGCTGTTACTACTCACCTCCTAATATATCTTCGGCATCAGTTCAGATTTTCAGTTCAAATTCTTAAATCTTTAAAATGCATCCACTCTAAGGGTCTGTGCCAAGGGCTATGAGAGATGCATGGTCTCTGGCCTCAAAGAGCTTGTGTGCTCACTAAAGACACAGAGAACATAAGTTGGGAGTTCAGGGCCCACAGAAGGGCTAACTCTTGAGAGCTGGTGTGCTCAGCGTGGGCTCAGCACATCAGGCTGTCTCTATAGATGTAATGTGCTTTGTGGTGGCCTTTGAAAGCCCTCTGGTGTTCTGACAAAAGAGAGATAGCCACCTGCCATCACCCTGGCACTGAGTTAGGAGTTGGCTGAAAACGTGAAGGTGAGGATATGAACAATGAGAGGCCACACTGACCTCGAGAGGGAAGAATCAGAACATAGGCAGAAAAGAGAAAATAGCTTGAAAGAAATGCTAATACCCAGAAGGAGCAGGAAAGTTTGCTTGAAGATGACAAGGAAGTCCAGCTGGTCAAAGCCACTGCTTGAAGTGGCAGGACCAGAAAAGCCTCTACTGAAACTCCTTCCTTATATTCCTGCAGGGGATGGGAGGAGAGAACCAGAACTCTCTCTCTCTCTGCCTGCTGTTAAAGGAGTCATTTACGAATCTGTAAAGCTTCTCAAGGAAAAGGTCATGTTTTATTCATTTCTGTAATCCACAGGCTGAGCACTGTTATCTTGCCCATAGTTGCTGCCCAAGAAATCGCTGCAGAAGAAATGACTGAATAAATGGATAAATTTAGACCCTCCTATAATGCTACAGGCTTCCCAGGTGGCGCTAGTGGCAAAGAACATGCCTGCCAGCGCAGGAGACAGAAGAGACAAGGGTTCGATCCCTGGGTCGGGAAGACCCCCTGGAGAAGGAAATGGCAACTCACTCCAGTATTCTTGCCTGGAGGATCCCATGGACAGAGGAGCCTGACGGGTTACAGTCTATGGTATTGCAAGAGTCAGACACAACTGAAGTGACTTAGGATGGATAATGCCTGCTTCCCTGGTGGCTCAGACAGTAAAGAATCTACCTCCAAGGCAGTGAGACAGGAGTTTGATCCCTGGGTCTGGAAGATCCCCTGGAGAAGGGCATGGCTACCCACTCCAGTATTCTTGCCTGGAAAACTCCATGGACAGAGGGGCCTGGCAGGCTATAGTCCTTAGGGTCACAAAGCACTGGACACGACTGAGCCACTAACACTTTCACTTTTATAAGGTCTGGAGAAAGGGGTGGCAGAGGATGAGATTGTTAGATAGCATCACTGACTGAAAGGACATGAATCTGAGTAAACTCTGGGAGATAGTGGAGGACAGAGAAGCCTGGCAACAACAACATAAAGCCTGGAATCTCAGAAGGAAGCAAAACCAGACCTGCCCTATAGAGGAGGGAGGGGACTCTCAATGAGGAAGGTGCTTACAAAATTCTCCCACTAGCCCTGAGCTTTGGAGTTAGTTGGAAGTATGAAACAGGCAACAGGACATTTCTCAGCCCTTTCTAGAACAAAATAGTTTAAGTTCTCCCCTCCCCTTCTCTCCTATTTGGGGACCAGGACTCCAGTCCTTTACCTTTGTGAAGTTGCTCAGCCGTGTCCGACTCTTTGCGACCCCATGGACTGTAGCCTACCAGGCTCCTCCATCCATGGGATTCTCCAGGCAAGAGTATTGGAGTGGCTTGCCATTTCCTTCTCCAGGGGATCTTCCCTACCCAGGGATTGATCCCGGGTCTCCCGCATTGTGGGCAGACGCTTTAACCTCTGAGCCACCAGGGAAGCCTTTATCCTTAGCACCCTGAAACTGGCATTCAAAACCCTCCACAACCTGGTTGTGTATAACTCAGTGTCAACCAGAGAAACAGACCCAGTAGGAGGTATATATTAAGGGATTTCTTACAAGGAATTGGTTTATACCATTTCAGGGGCTGGCTGGACAAGTCTGAAACTTGTGGGCGGGTCATCAGGAGGCGGAGATTAGAATTCTACTAGGGGAATACCTTTTTCCTCAGGGAAACTGAAATTGTCCTCTTAAGATATTTCAACTGATTGAATCAGACCCACCCAAATTGTCTAGGAAAATCTCCTTTAGTTAAACACAATCATTAGAAATATAAATCACATCTACCAAACACTGTCACAGCAACCCAGATTAGTGTTTGATACAATAACTAAGACCACTGCCTAGAAAAGTTGATACATAAAACTGACCATCATAAGCTTCTGAGTTTGTTTCTTGCCTGAGCTCCCAACATACCTTCCCTTACTTCACCTCCCCATCTGTGCATTTACCTGCCCCAAGGCCCTTGATAAACCTGAGACAGGAAAGGGGAAAGGCACAACCTTTAAAAGAATGACTTAGATGTTGAAAACACAATGTGAACTGGTTAGAAGTAAGTAGGCCCAAGATGGTAGAAGAGTCAACTTCCACTAGAAGAGCTTGAACCTCATTAAACGCTCATTGTATACATCAACTTTCCTAAATGACACACCTTGGAATTCTCTGGCAGTTCAGTGTTTAGGACTCTGCATGGCGGAGAGATCCTCCAGGAAGATCCCCTGGAGGAGGGCATGGCAATCCACTCCAGTATTCTTGCCTGGAGAATCCCATGGATAGAGAAGCCTAGAGGGCTACAGTCCATAGGGTTACAAAGAGTCTAACACAACTGAAGTGACTTAGCACACACACACACAATTCCACTGGAGGGGGCATGGGTTAGAGCCCTAGATGGGGGAGTAAAATCCCGCATACCATGTGGTGTGCCAAAAAAAAAAAAACACACACCCACCAGCACCATGACAGTTCTGAGGCTAGCCATGAAAGACTAAAAAGTGAATGGTGACCCAATTCCCTGGAAATCTCTGCCCCTTTCCCCAAATAGTTGGACTAATGCTAATCCTCCCACACATTAGCTATGAAATTACCCAGCCCATAAAAACTAACCACCCCAAGGATGAGGGAAAGGGTTAGTTAGGGGGTTTGAGATTGACATGTACACACTGCTATATTTAAAATGGATAACCAACAAGGTCCTACTGTATAGCACAGGGAACTCTCTTCAATGTTGTGTGGCAGCCTGGATGGGAGGGGTGTTTGGGGGAGAATGGGTACATGTATCGGAGAAGGCAATGGCACCCCACTCCAGTACTCTTGCCTGGAAAATCCCATGGATGGAGGAGCCTGGTAGGCTGAGGTCCATGGGGTCGCTAAGACTCAGACACGACTGAGCGACTTCACTTTCACTTTTCACTTTCCTGCATTGGAGAAGGAAATGGCAACCCATTCCAGTGTTCTTGCCTGGAGAATCCCAGGGACGGGAGAACCTGGTGGGCTGCCGTCTCTGGGGTCGCACAGAGTCAGACATGACTGAAGCGACTTAGCAGCAGCAGCAGCAGCAGGATACATGTATATGTATGGCTGAGTCCCTTTGCTATCCACTTGAAACTATCACAGCACTGTTAATCGGCTGTATTCCAATATAAAATAAAATATTTAAAAAAAAAAACTAACCATCCCATATTTCAGGGTCTCTCACTTTCTGAGATGGCCCACACTCTGTGGAATGTGTTTCTCCCAAGGCCTCTCTCCCTTTCTGAGACAGACTGCATTCTGTCTGTGGCATGTATATTGTTAAGTAAAACAGCTTTCATTTTACTATGCCTTGCTCTTGAATTCTTTCCTGCATGAAGCCAAGAACCCACAGTTCGTGGCCCATCCCAGGGACTCACCTCAGACCTGGGACGTGACCATCCTTTTTTCCCATGCAACAAACCTCGCTAATCTTAAGAGACCCATTTCCTTCAAGACTCTTCCTACATCTTCTCAACTTGACTGCATTTCTCACACCCCTGCCCCCCGTATTTAACCTTATTTCTGTATCTGTCTTGCATGCTAAGAAGAAAAGATTGTGTACTGTTTGCGTTCCCACCCTCCATATAGAAGCCCTGACATATAGAAGGAACTCAGCGTATTTCTTTGGAATAATATCAAACTTACAGAACTCATCACCATTTACATATAACTCAGCACACTCTTTTCTAAATTTCATATTTTAGGATCCTTATGCCAGCCTCACATACATTGTTCCTATTCTGATGACCTAATTTCCAGTAGTCATGCCCAGATATGAGAGCTAGACCATAAAGAAGGCTGAGCACCTTTGACTGATGCTTTAGAACTAGGTGCTGGAGAAGACTCTTGAGAGTCCCTTGGACAGCAAGGAGATCAAACCAGTCAATCCTAAAGGAAATCAACTCTGAATATTCATTGGAAGGACTAATGATGAAGCTCCAATACTTTGGCCACCTGATGTGAAGAGTCAACTCATTGGAGAAGACTCATGCTGGAAAAGATTGAAAGCAGGAGGAGAAGAGGGTGGCAGAGGATGAGATGGTTGGATGGCATCACCAACTCAATGGACATGAGTTTGATAAAATTCAGGGAGAGGGTGAAGGACAGGGAAGCCTGGTATGCTGTGTCCATGGGGTCACAAAGAGGCAGACATGACTGAGCAACTGAACAACAAATTTGGCCACGTTCATCCATCCCTAAAGGTCTGTGGACATTTTTTCCTAGATGACTTTAATTCAAGTCTCCTTTAAACTTTCTCCTCAGGATCACCTTACCTAAGATAAGGACTAAGACTCCCATCCCTCATGCCCTAAGGTTGTTTACCTTCTTAGAGAGAGAAAAATTGAATAAAGATAACAGCATTTTCCCCACACACATTTATATTCTGGAATTCTCTGATTAGGTGACTTAGTTTTTGCCCTAATGGGATCATTATTAGTTTTAATCCAATGAGCCCAGGGTTCTTTGATCATTTATATGGAGAGAAGATCCCTTGTGTTCATCAAGTTCTCCAAGGGGTCCATGACATCGAAAAGGTTGAGATTTACATCTCTCATCCCTCTTCTTAAACCCTAAAGCTACTGGCCCAATTAAGGACATTACTAACTTACCCTCCCAAGCTGGTTTGCCTGCCTCCAATCTTCTCTTCCCTATTATTAACCCACACAGTTAAATTTGCTAAAAGCACAATTATGATCATGTCATTCCCTTATTCCAGAATAGTAAATGGCTTTCCATCACCTGCAGAATAAAATCAATATGGTACGTGATATGGCAGTCAAGGCAGACTACTTGCCTTACCTCAACACCTCTACTTCCTCACCTTTTCTTCCTGTCGGGGGAGAACCACCTCCTTCCAATCATTGTCTGCTGTCAGCAAAAAAAAATAATCAACAGTCTACCTAAGAAAGAATGAAAAATTTTATTCAAGCCAACCTGAGGATTGTAATCTGCGAGACAGTCTTTCAGACAGCACTAAGGACTGTTCTGCCCATCAGAGGTCAAAGCACTGTTACATAAGTTTTTGAGACATTTGTTGCTGTTCAGTTGTCTAGTCAGGGATTCCCTGGTGGCTCAGATGGTAAAGAGTCTGCCTGCAATGTGGAAGACCCAGGTTTAATCCCTGGGTCAGGAAGATCCCCTGGAGAAAGAAATGGCAACCCACTCCAGTATTCTTGCCTGGAAAATCCCATGGATGGAGGAGGCTGACAGGCTACAGTTTATGGGGTCACAAAGAGTTGGACACCACTGAGCAACTTCACTTTGGTCGCCCAGTCATAGCTGACTTTTTGTGATCCCATGGACTGCAGCACACCAGGCCTCCCTGACCTGAGACATAGAGTTATACATCCAATCACAGTTTGATTGACAGCTTACATAATCCTGATCTGTGCATACAAAGTGAGTAGTGGGTCATCATGACCCATCACAAGAATGAGAAGGAAGTTTATCTTCTAGAGAGGTCTGGTTAATAATAATAATACACACTAAAAGAGAAGGAGGAGGCCCAGATGGGCAGAGAAGAATTTTGTCTTGACACAAAATATGAATTTTATTTCATCACTGCCAAAACCCTGCCCATCCTTGGAGGCCTAGCTCATGTGCTTTCACTGCCAGAAAAACTCAGGATATCCCAGGTAGAGGAGACATTTTTTACCACTGAGTCTGCATTATCACTTTGTTTGGGTTGGATGTCTAGTTGTACCTCCAAAATCCCTTTTTTCTCTGCATCCTGAGTACAAGACATTTCCTAGTCTTTCTTGCAGGTAGATGTGACTTGCAACTAAGCTCTTGCCATGTGACTAAGCTCATTCCAAAAGGATGTGATGGAAAATGAAATGAGCAACTCGAGAACTCGAGAACTCGAGTGCCAAAGCAGTAGACGTAAGAGACACAAGTTTGATCCCTGGGTTGGGAAGATCCCATGGAGGAGGGCATGGCAACTCACTCCAGTATTCTTGCCTGGAGAATCCCATGGACAGAGGAGCCTGGTAGGCTACAGTCCACAGGGTTGCAAAGAGTCGGACACAACTGAGCAACTTCACCTTGACTAGATGGACTCTTGTTGACAAAGTAATGTCTCTGCTTTTGAATATACTATTTAGGTTGGTCATAACTTTTCTTCTAAGGAGTAAGTGTTTTTTAATTTCATGGCTGCAGTCACCATCTGCAGTGATTTTGGAGCCCCCCAAAAATAAAGTCTGACACTGTTTCTACTGTTTCCCCATCTATTTCCCATGAAGTGATGGGACCAGATGCCATGATCTTCATTTTCTGAATGTTGAGCTTTAAGCCAACTTTTTCGCTCTCCTCTTTCACTTTCATCAAGAGGCTTTTTAGTTCCTCTTCACTTTCTGCCATAAGGGTGGTGTCATCTGCATATCTGAGGTTATTGATATTTCTCCCAGCAATCTTGATTCCAGCTTGTGTTTCATCCAGTCCAGGGTTTCTCATGATGTACTCTGCATATAAGTTAAATAAGCAGGGTGACAATATACAGCCTTGACATACTCCTTTTCCTATTTGGAACCAGTCTGTTGTTCCATGTCCAGTTCTAACTGTTGCTTCCTGACCTGCATACAGGTTTCTCAAGATGCAGGTCAGGTGGTCTGGTATTCCCATCTCTTTCAGAATTTTCCACAGTTGATTGTGATCCACACAGTCAAAGGCTTGTTGCTTACACTCGATTCCTTTTAACAGATAAGTCAGCTCATGTCATTTTTTGGTAAAAACCCTTACTCAGTAATAGCAAACATCCTTTAAATGATCTTCACGGTCCTACATGGTTGACATCTTCCCACCAATCACTCTTATCTCACTGATCTTATTTTCTCTTACAAGTGTGCTCCACCCCCGTGGTCCCAATATTCACTCTGTACCAGACACAACAATCACCTTACTAGTCTGTGAACAAGTTAGGTGCACTCCTTTCCTAGAGTTTTTGCTGTGCCCTCTGCTTGTCCCAGATATCAACAGGGTTCATTCCTTTATCTCCGTGAGGTCTTTGCTCCAATGTCACCTTCCCAGATAGGCCTTCTCTGACTCCCCTACTTAAAAATTAGACTCTCCCTTCCCTCCACAACCACCATGGCACATTTCCCCTGATTTTTCTCCATATGGTTTATCACCACTTGATATATTACACAATTTCTTCACTTACATGTTTATTGTTTGAGAATGTAAACTCTATGAGAGCAGGGGTTTCTGATTGTTTACTACTGCATTCTTGGTGCTCAGAACAGGGCCTGGTACATTAGAAGAATTCAATAAAAATTTCAATAAATACTGAATGAACAAATTCCCGGGAGGCAAATATTTTACAGTCCCCTGAATGCCTAGTATACTGCCTTGTATGCAATGAAGCACTCAGTAAATATTTGATGAATGAATTGCGATGGAACACTACTAATATTCTGCCTGTAGTCTACTTCCTTCTTCAAGTATTCCTAGACACCTGGGCTTATACTGAATTTCTGAACTCATAAAATTATAACAAAAGGTTAGAAGGAGCGGTCTCTGTGGGCACTGCTGAAAATGGCAGGAAGAGAAAGCTGGGGTGCTGCTTGAAATATTTTTTGCCTTTGCCACTTGGACAAATTTCTTTCCATCTCTGGTCTCCGTTTCAACCATATGTAAAATGAAGCTAGTAGACTAGATGATTTCTGAAGTCCCTTCTATTTTTACAGCTTGTAGTTATGAGCATTATGGCACTTCTAACTAAAATTGTATGATTCTAAAATTACATGATTTTTGTGTTCTAACTCATGGTTGGGATATGCTTAATGAAAATGTGGTGTGAGAATAAAGGCTCTTTTTGGTCTAATTAGCTGGTATCATCATAAAAGTAATAAAATAGTGGTGTAAAAGAACACATTAGCAACAGATAGAATATGATGCTGAGGATAACATCAGGCAGATAGGACCAAAAACTAGGTTTTCTGACTCCTTTGGGGCTATTTATCTGAAGTCCTATAAGTATACTGTACTTTCTTTCCTTTCCAAGGGTCAGATAAATCAGACCCTTTATCACCCAGATATTGTGGAAAATCCATACTCCAGCCCTGTTTGAACGTACTTGGTCCTAGTGTTAAAAACAAAATGTGACTTCTCCTGCAGTGTCTCTGGATGCCTCAGGTAGCTTGCCCTCAGTCACTTTCCCCTTGGGACTTGTCTGTCAGGCAAAGGGGATAGTGAAATTACCGGTTTGCCCTTTGTATGAGCCTGTGCTATGGCGTCTGTCTGTGATGCAATCATGCTTTAAGTTCAGCCCCATCCTTACAAAAAGATAAAAATCATGTTCAGAAACATGCAAACTCATGTTTGTATGAACTGTGGCTGCCATCCTGAGAAATAGATATTTTTAAAAGAAACTGTAAAAAAGAAAAGAGAAAGGAACTGTAAACCAGAGCCAGGCTTACTTTCAGGTGCTGAAGGAAAAAAAAAAAAGGGTGGCTGGTTTCCCGCTTGCGGGAAAGATCTGGCCCTACGCGTCACCAGCATCCCTCCACCCCCATTGGAACCCGGGCTTCTAGGCGTTCTGCCCTCCCCAACTGCCTCGCTACAGTGGGCGGGGCGATTCGTTAGCCTCGCCCCTTTCAGGGCCTCCAGTCAATCCTCGAGACAGTCGGGGATAGGCGGAACTACAGCGAGGACCCACTAGCGCTCAGCCAATCGGAGAGAGGGCTTCCCCGCTGACTACACCTACCCTGCGCTGGCGATTTAGAGCCGCGCACCGGGCGGGAATGTAAGATGGCGGAGTAGAAACGCGAGTGCTTAGTACTGAGTCTCTGGGCCCACTCGGTTCGGGTCTCGGCGGCAGCAGCAGTGATCGTTAAGCAAAGAGAGCCTAGGGTAGTTGGCCAAGATGCCGAACATCAAAATCTTCAGCGGGAGCTCCCACCAGGATCTATCCCAGAAGATTGCCGACCGCCTGGGCCTGGAACTGGGCAAGGTGGTGACTAAGAAATTCAGCAACCAGGAGACCTGGTGAGGATGAAGTTGGGACGCCAACCGGCCTCACCTGCCGGAGAGGCCAGGGCAGCCGAGGGTAGGGGGATGAGGTCACAGCGTGAGTTCCAAAGGGCCGGGTTTGGGGGGAAGGGGCAGCTCTGTGACGAGCGTGCCTCACGGGCTGTTTCCGTTATTTTACCTCTCGCGGGAGGGTCACGTTCATTCTCACTGTGTGGTGGGTGGAGTCAAGATGGAGCAGGAGGCGAAGCTAGTGGGTTTGAAGCCAAGGGCGGGGATGGTGGCTTCCTAGAGTGGCTAGAGGGGAAGAATGCCTGGGCTTCGCGGTGGGGACACGTGGCTTTGCCGCTTAGCTGTTGAGCCATCCAGACTGGGTTCTCTTCCGCTCTTAGACCGGCTCGCCTGGGAGATCCTACTGCGTACTGAGCCCTCGTGGTGTTCCTCCTAGTGTCTGAGAAGCAGCTTTTCAATTTGAAACCGTGTTGGTCCGATTTCCTATTGAGGGAATTTGACATTATGTGCTGAGGGCGCCAAAATTAATAGCGAGGACTTCCTTAGATTGGCGAGTGTTGAATTTTCACATCTTTAAACTCGAAGTTAAATCTAGTCGCTTGAATAAAATGATGCGTTAACTGCATCCCGATTGCCAGCATCTTGGTTTGAGCCATCCAGAAAATAATGGGGAACCTTAATTCTGGAATCCTTGATCTTCCCAAGCGTAGTTGTTTGTAAAACAGTGCAAAAGCATATTTTTCAGAACCAAAGTCTATCCTGAACTTGCACTTCTAATGTTGTGTGGAGGATTTAAGAAACATTTTAATCCCTGAATATTAAGATAATAGAAGAAAGATAATGGAGTGGAAGGCTGGAAATGCATAGTTCATTGCAATGAATTTTTTGTCATTGCTTTGCTGATTAAATTTGCTCCCTCCCCCCCACTTCCACCATGCTCCTGAACCTTGGGGCCATCTTAGAGATAACTTGGTCACCAAATCCTTTCAGTACCACTTCCATCTAAATCTAGAATCTTCTGGTTCTGCTAAGTGTTTTTCTGTATTTTGTTGTTATCCTGTTGATCAAATCAGAGCAGTACCTACAGTCAGTCCTCTATTAAGGGGAAAATTTACACCAAACCTAATGAGTCAGTTAAATTAGTGAAGATTGCCCTGAACATTTTTTCCTAAGTGCTTTTGTTTTCCTTTTCTCTTCCCAAAGTGTAACTTCCCCTGTCCTTTGTAGACCCTGCTGGTAAAAGCATTCATCTGTAGTGGACAGCTTCCTTCTGGATGCTTGATCATTGTGCCATTGGTTGTGATGCAGATGATGGTGCAAGCCCTGATGCGGTCTGTAACCAGACAAAACCTTAGTCAGAAGGCTAGCCAAGCTGCTGTCTTTAGCTTAACCACACCATTATGACTCACGGGCTGTAATAAAACAGGACCAGACTTTGCAAGTGGCAGTATAGCTAGGGGACCAGAATGATTTTCATTTGGAGGTGGTTTTTTTTTGTTGTTCCCTAGAGAACTGTGACTATTAAATCTTTTTTCTATGCTTCCAGGAAAAATACAAAGACTTTATTTTCCCTGTGCACCCTCTGCCTAGTGCACCACATCAGAACCTGAGGCTAAATTGGGAGAGGAGAGGAGAACAGTTTAGTGGTCTACTGATTGATTTCTCTAAAATTATCTGGAGCCCCAATCTACTTCGCTGAGCTAAAAGGCTGATTTCATTTTTAAATAACCAGACAGTAACATGCTTGGAAGCATTGAATAAGATTAAGCCCAATGGAAAATTGCTGACTGGTTCGGTTGCTTTGTTTCTGGCTTAATTAGCTTTTTGGCTCCTTAGATGTTCTGAAATCTTCATTGAACATAATTGAATATGTTGCCTATGGAGCTTCCCCTCACCTCCCTCCCCCAACCTTTGGCTTTTCTGCACTGCAGAAGTGGTCATTGCTGCCCTGACTCTGGGATCTAAAGGTCATGGACAGGATAGCACCTACCCACAGTGGGTGCTGGGGGTCATTAGATGGGGAACTGCAGAGCCCATCCTCAGATGAGACTGTTTTGCTGCAATTTGGCACAATCTCAGGGGTTGATGCTCTCTCGAGTAGTTTTCTCCTGAAGTCAGGATCATCCTTTGCTGTCCAGTTTTTTAAAATTCGTTAATTTTTGGTTGCACTGGGTCTTCCTTGCTGTGCGTGGGCTTTTTCTATTTGCAGCGAGTAGTAGTTGGCAGGGGAGTGGGGGGGCGCACTGCTCTTCATTGCTGTGAACAGACTTCTCATTACGGTGGCTTGTCTTGTTGTCAGAGAAGGGCTTCAGTAGTTGGGACACATGGGCTCAGTAGTTGCAGCTCCCGGGCTCTAGAACATGGGCTCAGTAGTTGTGGCACATGGGCTTAGTTGCCTCGTGGTGTGTGGAATCTTCCCAGGAGGGATCAAACCCATGTCCCCTGCATTGGCAGGCAGATTCTTAACCACTGTGCCACCAGGGAGTTCCTGCTGTCCAGTTTTTAAGGAGAAACATACATACATATATGTGGGTGTATGGCACACGGATAGTTATGAGAGAGGTTGAGGGTTCAGGCTCTGGAATCAGAGAAGCTGGATTTGAATCCTAAGCCTTTCTTTGTCTCAGTAATCTCACCTGTAAAATATTATCTACCCAGAGTATTGTGGTGGCTCAGACAGTAAAGAACATGCCTGCCATGTGGAAGACCTAGGTTTGATCCCTGGGTCAGGAAGATCCCTGGAGAAGGGAATGGCTCTATAAAACTATCAAATAATAAATTTGGGCTTCCCAAGTGGCTCAGTGGTAAAGAATCCAGCTGCCAATGCAGGAGACTCGGATTCCATCCCTGGGTCAGGAAGAACCCTTGGAGGGGGAGATAGCAACCCACTCCAGTATTCTTGCGTGGAAAATCCCATGGACAAAGAAGCCTGGTAGGCTGCAGTCCATGGGGGTCTCAAAGAGTTGGACATGATTGAGCATACACGTTTTTTGGAGTCTTTTGTGACAATTAAATGAGATGGGAGTAAAATTCTTAGAACATTGTCTTAACAGATTCTCAGTGTTGGTAAGGGATGGTGATGGTATTGCAAAAAATGTGGGGAATATAGGATAAAAGATGTCCCAAATAATTCTACCACCCAAGATAAACTGTTCACATTTCAGTTTATGACCTTCCAGGTGTTTGTGTGTTTATATACTTTTTAAAAAAAGTATGGCATATTGTTTATAGCTTTCTTCACTCAGCACTATATTTTGAATACTTCTCCTCTTAATATTTAGTCTCCAGTGTTTTAAATAGCTGTACAGTCTTGTCATGATTTTACTATAATTTTAGATCACCAAGTCCCTATTCAATATTTATCATTTTTGATCTAATGCTTTTATATGAAAACTCCTGGATCTCTATAAGAATTACTAGGTTAAAGGGTATACACTACTTTTCAGGCCTTTTAATACTTATTGCCAAATTGATCTCCAAAAAAGTTGAACAAGTTTCTGCTATTAGTAATGGTGATATTAATAATAATAAATAGTGAGTGCTTAAAATGTGCTAGTTCCTATGCTTAGTACTTTATACACATTTCACATTTAATCCCCTCCACACTGCTGTAAGAGATTACTCTTACAATCCCCATTTTATGGATGAAGGAACTACGATTCAGAGGGTAACTTCCCCACCTCTGGGGAAAGTCCTTTAATTTTTTTTGCTGATACAATATTTATCTGGCTTTTAGAACTTCTGAATGTATTAAGTTTTTTACCTGAGGTGTAGTTGACATGCAGTATTTATATAAGGTTTCAGGTGTACAACAAAATGATAAATAATTTTTAATGTTGTAGTCCATTTATAGTTATTATAAAATGTTGGCTATATTCCCTGTGTTGTACTATATATCCTTTTAGCTTTATTTTATACACAGTAGTTTGTACTCTTAATCACCTACCTTTATCTTACCCCCTTTCCCTTCTTCATTGGTAACCACTGGTTGGTTCTTTGTGTGTGATTCTGTTTCTTTCTTTTTCAGAAATATTTTGGCTCTGTCGGGTCTTGGTTGCAGCATGCAGGCTCTTTGTTGTGGTGCGTGGGCTTAGTTGCCTTGCTGCACATGTGATCTTAGTTCCCCAATCAGGGATCTAACCCGCACTCCCTGCATTGGAAGGCAAATTCTTAACCATTGAACCACCAGGGAAGTCCCCTGGGTCTTTTTCTTTTTTTATTATATGTACTAAATCAGTTCAGTCACTCAGTCATGTCCAGCTCTTTGCGACCCCATGGACTGCTGCACGCCAGGCTTCCCTGTCCATCACCAACTCCCAGAGCTTGCTCAGACTCATGTCCATTGAGTCGGTGATGCCATCCAACAATCTCATCCTCTGTCATCCCCTTCTCCACCTGCCTTCAATTTTTCCCAGTATCAGGGGCTTTTCCAATGACAAAACATGGTCCACTGGAGAAGGGAATGGCAAACCACTTCAGTATTCTTGCCTTGAGAACCCCATGAACAGTATGAAAAGGCAAAAAGATATGTACTGAATGTTTGGACTCAACTCTCTTCAATATTGTCAAATAACTTTGTTTTCTTTGGTTACTCTAGGTAGGCTGAAAGGGGGGTGACTAACCTTGGTCCCCTAGGATTTCCCTGTGTTTTGCATGTGCCAGCACCCATCTAAATTCTTGAGATTTTCTTAAAAATACCACCAATTAAAAGGCATTTTAAAATTCACTTTATTTTCTGTTTTGTGTTTAAACGAAGTGGAGGAGCTAGTCACCTGGCCTCCCCAGAACAGCTGAGAGAACCACTTGCCCAAAGCCAGTTTGGAAGACATGCCATTAGCTAGGAGAAGGAAATGGCAACCCACTACAGTATTCTTGCCTGGAGAATCCCGGGGATGGAGGAGCCTGTTGGGCTGCCGTCTGTGGGGTTGCATGGAGTCGGACATGACTAAAGTGACTTAGCAGCAGCAGCAACAGCCATTAGCTAGAGGGAAAGAACAAGAAGTGTTACCTTTCAGTTGCTAAACCAGGTCTTCCTACCTGGTTTAAAAGCAAACAGGTTTCAGGCACACCATCAATTTTTCTGCCATACATCACTGCCTAACTTATTATCTCTGAGACTTAGAGGAAACCATAAGAATAATATTAAGGTTTTTTGAGGATTCATTGAACTGTTTATTGACCAAACTGTATAAGGCTTTTGAAAAAGACTTTATGAAAATACATCATAGTACTAACTGGAGGAAAAGATTGGTCTTGATTAGTGAGATTGGAATTGCATACAGTAAAACAAGGACAGTGTCCTAATTTACATGTGCTACTTTTATTTTTCATATAGTTAAATAACTTTTTCTAGTTATTAAATGCATGTCTGGTCATAACGTCCTTCTATGATTGAAAGGTAAGTGCTAGTCCTAAGTTTGGCTTTGGGAAATGGCCGCACTGTTGGTTGATTATCCTTAGGTGATATAATACAAAAGTGGTACAGGTTGGCAGTGAAAATTTAATTTTGTAATTAATACCTTGCCTGCTTTCAAGAAAGGTTTAGTGTTTCATGATAGTCACACATACAAAAAGTTAGATAGGTACAGCAGAAGCCTATTAGAACAAAGGACTATAGTAACTATGTGAAGAATTTGGCATAAAGTGATTACTGAAGTTTATTTAGTGTTACTTTAACTGTATCCCTTGGCTTCCTGGCAGCCAAAGGGATAAAGACTTGTGCAATAAATTATGTAATTTTTATCTTCATAAAAATCTTTAGATACTACTTCCAGACACACAATTCTGCAAATTTTTTGGGTGAGATCCTTAAATAATGATACCCAGTAATATAATGAACAAGTAAGCAATTTTTTATATTGACTTTGATAGTGGAGGCATTTGTAAAAAAGAGATAAGCCACCATGGTGTTAGGTATGTTGCTTTCTGGCCTTATTTGATAAAAAGACAGCTTTAGAGTAGTAGATAATTAGCCTGTCCCTTATACTGTCTTGGATCAATTGTCAAACTGCTCTTTCCTGGCTCCTAATCCTGCAGTCTGACTGGTGAGTGAATGGAGCACAGATGATTCTCATAGTGTTCTTGACTCAAACAAGGGCCATAGGCTTCCTGTACCAAATATGGAAGATCCAATTGGCTTTTATGGGCAATCAATGTGCCTGACTTTCATTCTCCCTGAGAGAAGTGGAGAGCTTGGTCTTGGACAAGGAGATGATGTAGTAGGGATGACAGTGGGCAGGACTAAAATTTTCTTGAGTTTTGAAGTTGCTCAGATATTTGAAATACTACTTTGTCAGGACCATAGAGTTGTGCACCATAAAACAAAGAAGGGACTCTTAGCCTGGAACCTCTCAAAGGGCAGGCAGTGTTAGTAAAGGAGATTTGGAAGCACCTTGAAACTCCCTCAGCCTCTTGTTTGGGCCCACCTCAGTGAGGAACTGGCAGAGCAGGCTTAGCTCCACAGGTGTTACTGAATTCTATCCATTTGAGTGGTATTTTTTAAAAAAAATTTTGTTTATTTATTATTATTATTTTATTTATTTAATTTTTTTGTTTGGAATTTTTATTTATTTATTTATTTTTATTTTTTTATTTTTACTTTATTTTACTTTACAATACTGTATTGGTTTTGCCATACATTGACATGAATCCACCACGGGTGTATACAAGCTCCCAATCCTGAATCCCCCTCCCACCTCCCACCCCATATCATCTCTGGATCATCCCCATGCACCAGCCCCAAGCATCCTGTATCCTGTATTGAACATAGACTGGCACTTCGTTTCTTACATGATAGTATACATGTTTCAATGCCATTCTCCCAAATCATCCCACCCTCTCCCTCTCCCTCAGAGTCCAAAAGTCCGTTCTATACTTTACAATATTGTGTTGATTTTGCCACACATAAACATGAATCCGCCACGGGCGTACACATGTTCCCAATTCCAAACTCCCCTCCCACCCCCCCCCACTTTAAGTTAACATGTAATCAATATAAAAATCAATTCATTTAAAACATTTTTACTGTCTTCACAGAAAGGTATGGTATTAATATTACTTCGCATCTCAGTTCCCTTCCTCAGTTGCAGTAGCCACATCCAAGTGCTCAATAACCACATGAGGCCAGTGACTCCCACATTGGACAGTAGTGCTCTTGGGCCTACTTTTGGACAACATGCAAGTTGTTCTTCCAGGAAGCTTTCCCTGGTCCCCTCCTGCCTGCTTATTTGAATTTAGAACAACGTCTCCCGAAAGCAATTTTGGCACTAGCGTAGTTGATGTTGCCGACAGCTTTAGTCGTTTCTTTCTTTTTTAAAAATATTTATTTGATTGCTCCAGGTCTTAGTTGTGGCACGCAGGATGCTCAGTTTTCTTGTGGCAGGTGGGATCTTTAGTTGTGCTGTGGAGGATCTAGTTCTCTGACCAGGGATCGAACATGGGCTCCCTGCATTGGGAGTGTGGACCACCAGGGAAGTCCCTTTAGTTGCTTTTACTTTTTTTTTTAAATCTTTTAAAAAATATCTTCTCTTTGGCTGTGCTGGCTCTTCGTTGCTGCGTGGGCTTTGCTCGAGTTGTGGTGCACAGGCTTCCCACTGCGGTGGTGGAGCATGGGCTCTAGGGTTTGCAGCTCCAGTAGTTTCAGCATGTGGGCTCAGTAGTTGTGGCTTGTGGGCTCTAGAGCACAGGCTCAATAGTTGTGGTGCATGGGCTTAGTTGACCCACCCCATGTGGGGTCTTCCCAGATCAAACTCAAGTCTCTTGCATTGGCAGGCAGATTCTTTACCACTGAACCACCAGGGAAGCCCACTTTAGTTGTTTCTTAAGGCTGATCTTGGTAGTTAATAGATGTCTGTTCAAGTATGTCTTAAGGTCCACAAAATTGATGTTTGGCTCATTATGTTGCTTGGCATCACTATTTCAGGATCCCACCATAAAATTCTTTGTAGCCATCAAATCCTGGTGAACTCATCAGGTTGTAGTTCCACCCCCATTAAATATCTGTCAGCTGAGTGTCTGTTAAAGGGATGAGCAGATCTGTCAAAACCTTTGGAAGAAACATGTTGGACCCACTTACCTCTAGTGTGAGGTGAGTTAGTTTGTGAGGGACAATCAACAGTCTTCTGAATTCACAACAGCAGGCCTGCAGAAGGTTCATATTCTGCCTTAAAGTGAGCAGATTCAAGGGGTATCCTAATCCTGAGTGGTATTCATTCATTCACTCATTCATTCATTCTTTGTGTTATTGGCACTGGCTGGTTGGGCACGACAGATCCAGTTCCTGCCTTCATGGAGCTGGCTTGCATTCTAGAGAGGGAAACAGATAAACAAGTACATAAAATATAAGGTGATGAGAAATTGTGATGTGTTCTGAAAAGAATAACCAGGATAATGAGAGAATACCTGGGGAGAGTCACTTTATTTATCTAACTCAGTTATAGAACATTTCAAACATACATGCAGAAGTAGAGAGAGTAAATGATCTTCCTGCCTTCCACCCATCACCCAGTTCAGTTCAGTTCATTTGCTCAGTCATGTCCGACTCTGTGACCCCATGGACTGCAGCACGCCAGGCTTCCCTGTCCATCACCAACTCCCAGAGCTTACTCAAACTCATGTCCATCAAGTCAGTGATGCCATCAAACCATCTCATTTTCTCGTCCCTTTCTCCTCCTGCCCTCAATCTTTCCCAGCATCATAGTCTTTTCCATAGTCTTTTCCAAGATGCGAGTCAGTTCTTCGCATCAGGTGGCCAAAGTATTGGAGTTTCAGCTTCAGCATCAGTCCTTCCAATGAATATTCAGGACTGATTTCCTTTAGGATGGACTGGTTGGATCTCCTTGCAGTCCAAGGGACCCTCAAGAGTCTTCTCCAACACCACAACAAACTGGAAGATTCTTAAAGAGATGAGAATACCAGACCACCTGACCTGCCTCCTGAGAAACCTGTATGCAGGTCAGGAAGCAACAGGTAGAACTGGACGTGGAACAACAGACTGGTTCCAAATAGGAAAAGGAGTATGTCAAGGCTGTATATTGTCACCCTGCTTATTTAACTTCTATGCAGAGTACATCATGAGAAATGCTGGCCTGGAAGAAGCACAAGCTGGAATCAAGATTGCTGGGAGAAAAATCAATAACCTCAGATATGCAGATGACACCACCCTTATGGCAGAAAGTGAAGAACTAAAGAGCCTCTTGATGAAAGTGAAAGAGGAGAATGAAAAAGCTGGCTTAAAACTCAACATTCAGAAAACTAAGATCATGGCATCTGGTCCCATCACTTCATGGGAAATAGATGGGGAGACAATGGAAACAGTGAGAGACTTTACTTTCTTGGACTCCAAAATCACTGCAAATAGGGACTGCAGCCATGAAATTAAAAGACACTTGCTCCTTGGAAGAAAAGCTATGACCAACCTAGACAGCATCTTAAAAAGTGGAGACATTGCTTTGCCAAGAAAAGTCCATCTAGTCAAAGCTATGTCTTTTCCAGTAGTCCTGTATGGTTGTGAGAGTTGGACTATAAAGAAAGCTGAGCACCGAAGAATTGATCACCTGGCTTAGCAGTTATCACTTCATGGCCATTCTTGTTTCATCTAATATTCCCCCTCCCTGCACTTCCCATAATTGGATTATTTTGAAGCAAACCTTGATATTCTGTCATATCACCCGCATACATTTCATTGACCACAATACCATTTTCTCACCTAAAGCAAATTAACAGTAATGTGTTTTTTTTAACAGTTGCTTGAATTAGTATGCAAATAAGGTTCTCACGGTAAAATTGGTTGATACTTTTAAAGTCATTTTTAATCTTATAGGTTCTTAGGAAAGTCACTTGTATTAAGATGGTCAGAAATGATATTTTGATTGGAGACCTAAGAAATTAATGAGTTAGTAGTAGGAAGAGCATTCCAGATAGTGGGAATATGTGTGCGAAGGCGGGAAAGGGTGAATCAAGGAATGTAAAGGAAGATGGTTTGACTGATGCCTAGTAAAGTGAAAGTGAAAGTGAAGTCGCTCAGTCCTGTCCGACTCTTTGCAACCCCATGGACTGTAGCCTACCAGGCTCCTCCCTCCATGGGATTCTCCAGGCAAGAGTACTGGAGTGGGGTGCCATTGCCTTCTCCAGGGGATCTTCCCGACCCAGGGATCGAACCCGGGTCTCCTGCATTCCAGGCAGACACTTTAACCTCTGAGCCACCAGGGAAGTCACCTAGTAAACTAGGGAGAAAATATTTTTCAAGATGAGCTACTTCTCAAGTTAACCTCAAACTAGAACTCATTTCTCAGAAAATATTAATACAATCAGACTAGTTTCTTTTGACTTATTACAGAAGTGCCTGTTTTTAGATATATTGGATTGGCCAAAAAGTTCTTTCCATAGATTGTTACCAAAAACCAGAACAGAGTTTTTGCCCAACCCAGTACTTTTATGACCTCAGCTTTCACTGAGGGCTGCAGTAATTTACTCAACTATGCACAAGGTATAATAATACATATTTGGTTAAAATAGAATTTTGAAGTCATCGTAGGTTAGCATGGAATCGTAAGAAATAACAGAGAGATCCTGTGTACCCATTATGCAGTTTTCCCAAGGTTCCCAACTCTAGTTTCCCAAAGTGTAGCTTTCTTGGCTGTTGCTGTTATATAATGCGACCACCAAGATACTGACATTGATAGAGTCAAGGAAAAAAAAAAACCACATTCTGTCATTGCAAGGATCCTTCCTATTGCCCTGCTGCAACCACACCCATTTTTATCTTTCTCTTCCTCTGTAGTTTTCTGTTTTTATATTGCCTTTGTCTGGCTTTGGTATCTGGGCAATACTGGCCTCATAAAATGAGTTGAAAAGTATTCGCATCTATTTTCTTGAAAAGATTAGGCAAAAATCTGTTTTTATTTATTTGGCTGTGTCCGGCCTTAGTTGGGGCACGTGGGTTCTAGTTCCCTGACCAGGGATCTAACTTGGGCCCCCTGCATTGGCAGCTTGGAGTCTTAGCCGCTGGACCACCAGGGAAGTCCCCAAAATTCGTGTTAATTCTTTAAATGTTTGGTAAGCTTCTCTGGTAAAGTTGTTTTAGGTCAGCCTTTCTAGAGGTTTATCAATTTTATTGATTTCCCCCCCACCAAGAGCTTTTTGTTTCAGTGGTTTTTCTTTATTGTTTTACTGTTTCATTGGTTCCTGCTCTTTATGTCTGATTTCTTCCTTCTGATTATTTTGGGTTCATTTTGCCCATTTTTCAGTGCCTGAAGGTTTTTCTCCAGATATTCCAAACTAATATGTTTTTGTCTTTGTTTGGACTACTGTGAATTTCAACATCCCTGTTCTAACTGGTTTCTGGTTTGATTTTTACCATTTGCTTTTATTTTTCTTGCTTTACAATATAAAGTAACCCCATTCTTTTAAAAAGTAGGATCCTTACAACTGTAACTTGGATTGGGAACAAATGATTTTTAAATAATAATTATGTCTGATATCAGCTTCTGACAGTGGAAGTTTTCCTCTTCATCAGTACAGGTTATTAACTGTTCTGATCTGCTTGCCTACACAAGCATGCATGCACATATACCCACACACTCCCCTCTCCCCCACGTCACCTACAATATTAATTGGGGAAATGGTTTTGCTTTGAGGTATCATTGAGGTTATTATTTTTAATAAGTTATTCTTGGTAAGGATCCAAGTACAAATATTAAAACTTGCATTTTATAGTAAAATATAGCCTTATTCCATAATTAGAGTAATTTCCTATGGAATTCTTTAAAATAAGACTTACTGATTGGACCAGAGCACAGTAAGCATAGAATGAAGGCAAGGACCACATCTGTTCTCCATCGTGTTGCTGGCACCTAGCACAGTGACTGGGATATGAGCATTTGTTCAGTGAACTGCCAGTGTGGTAGACATGGTACAGTCTTCTGTAGAAGGCATCATCCTAAAACAGTAGTGATTCATTCCTTGTATGAGCTTTCTGGTTCCTTTATTATATACTGATGACAGTCATAGATGCTGTATCAAATTTGCATTCACACATATAAAATGAGATACAGCCTGCTTACTGAAATTATGGTCCAATTACTAAGTACCTTAGCCAATTTTTTTCATGTCATGTCACCTATGAAAATAGGTATAGTACACTGGGGTAAATAGGCGGTACACAGTTTCTGGTACAGGGGCTCCTTCAGGGGAATCTCCTATAATCCATTCATAGCATACTAGTGGGGAAGCTGTGTTTTTTAGACTTTACTGTAGATGTACAGTAGAGTGCTTTAAAATCTGTTTTTGTTGTCTTTCCTTCCTTTTCCTATAGTGTGGAAATCGGAGAAAGTGTTCGTGGAGAGGATGTCTACATTGTTCAGAGTGGCTGTGGTGAAATCAATGACAATCTCATGGAACTTTTGATTATGATTAATGCCTGCAAGATTGCTTCAGCCAGCCGGGTTACTGCAGTCATCCCGTGCTTCCCTTATGCCCGGCAGGATAAGAAGGATAAGGTAGGAGTGGAATCTCTCTCTTTTTTTTTTAATTCTTATTTTCTCAAATCAGGAGAAGCAGGAGCACTTGCCCAAAGTAAAAAAAACTTCCTTAATTATCAAATGTATATTTAGAGGATATTATTTTTTATCTTAGGCATTATCTGATTTTCAAAACAATTGATGTGATTGGTTTGTATAAAGCAACACATTTGCAGTCTGTCTGTTTTATCCCAGTCATACATATGTGACTTTTGGCTAACTCGGTGCTATTGTTTTCATTGTATCAGTAAGACTAGGAGAAGGCAATGGCACCCCACTCCAATACTCTTGCCTGGAGAATCCCATGGATGGAGGAGCCTGGTAGGCTGCAGTTCATGGGGTCGCTAAGAGTCGGATATGACTGAGCGACTTCACTTTCACTTTTCACTTTCATGCATTGGAGAAGGAAATGGCAACCCACTCTAGTGTTCTTGCCTGGAAAATCCTACAGACAGAGGAGCCTGTTGGGTGCCGTCTGTGGGGTCACACAGAGTCAGACACGACTGACGTGACTTAGCAGCAGCAGCAGTAAGACTAAGCACCAGCTCCCATGGAGTAGAGAATTTTTTTAAACTGGTAGATCCTCTGGGATCCTCTTGGTTATAGTTGTGACCTCTTCATAGAACTTGAAGTCTGTTACATGAATACACACATGCACACCTCACCTTCTTTGGAGTATTAGAAGATAAAGCATATAGGTGAAACTTTGCTGGTCCATGTAATTGATGCCCAAATTTTATTAATATGTACGATACCTGGGAGAAGGCCAGATACTTTTATTTCAATAGAATACAGTGCTGCTAAGGAGTAGAGTGTAGGACATGGGCCTTGTTATTTTATGCTGCAGTCAGGTGTATTTACCTGTTATTTAAGGGGGTTGAGGTTACTAGAAGTTTAGCCTCTGGATGAGTAAGGGGAGTGCTGTAATTAATAAAATAAGAGCCATCCAATGTTGAAGGTCAGGAAGGCTGGTGGTAAGGAGATACCCTTCATCCAAGGTAAGGAGCAGCGGCTGCACTTTGCTGGAGCAGCCGTGAAGAGATACTCCATGCCCAAGTAAGAGAAACCCACGTAAGATGGTAGGTGTTGCAAGAGGGCATCAGAGGGCAGACACACTGAAACCATAATCACAGAAAACTAGTGAATCTAATCATACAAGGACCACAGCCTTGTCTAACTCAATGAAACCAAGCCATGCCCGTGGGGCCACCCGAGATGGGCGGGTCATGGTGGAGAGGTCTGACAGAATGTGGTCCACTGGGGAAGGGAATGGCAAACCACTTCAGTATTCTTGCCTTGAGAACCCCATGAACAGTAGGAAAAGGCAAAATGATAGGATACTGAAAGAGGAACTCCCCAGGTCGGTAGGTGCCCAGTATGCTAATGGAGATCAGTGGAGAAATAACTCCAGAAAGAATGAAGGGATGGAGCCAAAGCAAAAACAATACCCAGCTGTGGATGTGACTGGTGATAGAAGCAAGGTCGGATGCTGTAAAGAGCAATATTGCATAGGAACCTGGAATGTCAGGTCCATGAATCAAGGCAAATTGGAAGTGGTCAAACGAGATGGCAAGAGTGAACGTCAACATTCTAGGAATCAGTGAACTAAAATGGACTGGAATGGGTGAATTTAACTCAGATGATCATTATATCTACTACTACGGGCAGGAATCTCTCAGAAGAAATGGAGTAGCCATCATGGTCAACAGAAGGGTCTGAAATGCAGTACTTGGATGCAATCTCAAAAACGACAGAATGATCTCTGTTCGTCTCCAAGGCAAACCATTCAGGATCACAGTTATCCAAGTCTATGCCCCAACCAGTAACGCTGAAGAAGCTGAAATTGAATGCTTTTATGAAGACCTACAAGACCTTTTAGAACTAACACCCCAAAAAGATGTCCTTTTCATTATAGGGGACCAGAATGCAAAAGTAGGGAGTCAAGAAACACCTGGAGTAACAGGCAAATTTGGCCTTGGAATGTGGAATGAAGCAGGGCAAAGACTAATAGAGTTTTGCCAAGAAAATGCACTGGTCATAGCAAACACCCTCTTCCAACAACACAAGAGAAGACTCTACACATGGACATCACCAGATGGTCAACACTGAAATCAGATTGATTATATTCTTTGCACCCAAAGATGGAGAAGCTCTATACAGTCAACAAAAACAAGACCAGGAGCTGACTGTGACTCAGATCATGAACTCCATATTACCAAATTCAGACTTAAATTGAAGAAAGTAGGGAAAACCACTAGACTATTCAGGTATGACCTAAATCAAATCCCTTATGATTATACAGTGGAAGTGAGAAATAGATTTAACGGCCTAGATCTGATAGAGTGCCTGATGGAATGAGGTTCGTGACATTGTATAGGAGACAGGGATCAAGACCATCCCCATGGAAAAGAAATGCAAAAAAGCAAAATGGCTGTCTGGGGAAGGCTTACAAATAGCTGTGAAAAGAAGAGAAGTGAAAAGCAAAGGAGAAAAGGAAAGATATAAGCATCTGAATGCAGAGTTCCAGAGAATAGCAAGAAGAGATAAGAAAGCCTTCTTCAGTAATCAATGCAAAGAAATAGAGGAAAAGATCAGAATGGGAAAGACTAGAGATCTCTTCAAGAAAATTAGAGATACCAAGGGAACATTTCATGCAAAGTTGGGCTCAATAAAGGACAGAAATGGTCTGGACCTAACAGAAGCAGAAGACATTAAGAAGAGGTGGCAAGAATACATGGAAGAACTGTACAAAAAAGATCTTCACGACCCAGATAACCATGATGGTGTTAGCAATAATCTAGAGCCAGACATCCTGGAATGTGAAGTCAAGTGGGCCTTGGAAAACATCGCTGCAAACAAAGCTAGTGGAGGTGATGGAATTCCAGTTGAGCTGTTTCAGATCCTGAAAGATGATGCTGTGAAACTGCTGCACTCAATATGCCAGCAAATTTGGAAAACTCAGCTGTGGTCACAGGACTGGAAAAGGTCAGTTTTCATTCCAATCCCAAAGAAAGGCAATGCCAAAGAATGCTCAAACTGCCGCACAATTGCACTCATCTCACATGCTAGTAAAGTAATGCTCAAAATTCTCCAAGCCAGGCTTCAGCAATACATGAACCGCAAAATCCCTGATGTTCCAGCTGGTTTTAGAAAAGGCAGAGGAACCAGAGATCAAATTGCCAACATCCGCTGGATCATGGAAAAAGCAAGAGAGTTTCAGAAAAGCATCTATTTCTGCTTTATTGATTATGCCAAAGCCCTTGACTGTGTGGATCACAATCAACTGTGGAAAATTCTGAAAGAGATGGAAATACCAGACCACCTGACCTGCCTCTTGAGAAATCTGTATGCAGGTCAGGAAGCAACAGTTAGACCTGGACATGGAACAACAGACTGGTTCCAAATAGGAAAAGGAGTACGTCAAGGCTGTATATTATCACCTGCTTATTTAACTTATATGCAGAGTACATCATGAGAAACAGGGGACTGGAAGAAACACAAGCTGGAATCAAGATTGCCGGGAGACATATCAGTAACCTCAGATATGCAGATGACACCACCCTTATGGCAGAAAATGAAGAGGAACTAAAAAGCCTCTTGATGAAAGTGAAAGAGGAGAGTGAAAATTGGCTTAAAGCTCAACATTGAGAAAACAAAGATCATGGCATCCGGTCTCATCACTTCATGGGAAATAGATGGGGAAACAGTGGAAATAGTGTCAGACTTTATTTTTTTTGGCTCCAAAATCACTGCAGATGGTGACTGCAGCCATGAAATTAAAAGACTCTTTGGAAGAAAAGTTATGACCAACCTAGACAGCATATTCAAAAGCAGAGACATTACTTTGCCGACTAAGGTCCGTCTAGTCAAGGCTATCGTTTTTCCAATGGTCATGTATGGATGTGAGAGTTGGACTGTGAAGAAAGCTGAGTGCCGAAGAATTGATGCTTTTGAACTGTGGTGTTGGAGAAGACTCTTGAGAGTCCCTTGGACTGCAAGGAGATCCTACCAGTCCATTCTGAAGGAGATCAGCCCTGGGATTTCTTTGGAAGGAATGATGCTAAAGCTGAAACTCCAGTATTTTGGCCACCTCATGCGAAGAGTTGACTCATTGGAAAAGACTCTGATGCTGGGAGGGACTGGAGGCAGGAAGAGAAGGGGACGACAGAGGATGAGATGGCTGGATGGCATCACGGACTTGATGGATGTGAGTCTGAGTGAACTCCGGGAGTTTGATGGACAGGGAGGCCTGGCGTGTTGCGATTCATGGGGTTGCAAAGAGTCAGACACGACTGAGCGACTGAACTGAACTGAACTGATACTTTTCATCCTTTGATGTGCCTTTAAATGTTGACATGTTAGATGTTGAACAGGTTTGAGTATGTATGTCTTAGAGATTTTAATACAATTCTTCCAAAAAAGATTTGTATATAGTCTGCCTAATTTAAATAATTGAGCATTGGAAAGACTTTAATAGGCTGAAAATATGTACATGAAGAAAGTGAAAGGTTGGGAAGGTTTTTCTGAGTTATGTATCCTGATTTGGAAAAATGATATTCCACTTCCTATTTGTGCCAGACTGTGATGAACTGAAAGTCAGTGGCTGTGTCACTTTGTATGAATTTTCTGGTAGCCCAGTGCCTTAAACACAATAGGTATACAATAAATAAATGCTTCTTGAGCAAATGAATTGTTTTTCAGATTGGCTTTTTTTCCTCTTTCCTTCCCTCCTTTTAGAGCCGGGCTCCAATCTCAGCCAAGCTGGTTGCAAATATGCTCTCTGTAGCAGGCGCGGATCATATCATCACCATGGACCTTCATGCTTCTCAAATTCAGGTATCATTGGGAGCTAAATATTAGCTTAGGGATTATTAGGGATTAGACATGGGGTAAGAGAGGACTGAATGCTGAAAACCACAGGGAAGCAAAAACTGCCCAAGTACAACTCACACTAGACATTGATGACATTTTCAGCATCCTCACCTGAAGCATAGTTCATGGTCTTAGTCATGTGGGCTGGTTGTACAGGGAGGCAGTTTGGGATTCTGGGAAGAACGTAGTAGGCTTTGGCATCAATCTGAGTTTGAAGACTGGCTCTGACACTTACAAACTCTGCTTTGTTATCGTGAGTATCAAACAAGATATAAAATTCATAGTGAAACACCTGGCTCATGAAAGATATGAAATAAATGGGAGTTGTTATTGTTATCATTAAATTTAGAACCATAGATATTGGAGCCTACTTTCTAGCATTAAAAGAGTTGGGGAGCAGAATACTACCTTATAGTTGATACTTTTTAAAGAGACTTTGAAATCATTATCTTTGGAGGCTTCTGAGAATTCAGTGAGATACAGGCCAGATGATTATATACCCATTTTATAGAAGAGGGACCGATTAGTTAAGAAGTACAATAGATCTGTAGCAACTAGTATTAGAACACAAACCTCCTGACTACTAGTTACTGTGACCATTTATTATAAATGCCTTCCACTAGGTTTATATACCATAGCATCTCTAACTGGTGTACCGTTAGCTTTGGCTCTCTTAACAAGCCAGCCCAACATTGAGTGGCAGAAGGTAGTAAGTATATATTACCCCTTGGGTCTGCACACTGGCTGGGTAGTTCTGATCTTGGCTGGACTTGGCTGTTTTCCTCAGGAGCTTGTTCATATGGCTGTGGTCAGTTGTGGGTTATCCGGGGGTTCACTTTGTGGCTGGGCTTTCTTGCACAACCCACACTCTAGGAGTCTGCTTTTACAGTCTGCCATACTGGGCATGTTTTCGGATCAGTTTGAATGTTCCAGTAAAGTATTCTCTGGGCAAGTTACTATTCTCTTTGTGTTCATTATTTGTAAATGGAAGAGAAGGAAAACAAGCCAAACTGACCCAGGTTCGTTCTTTCTGCAGGGCTTTTTTGATATCCCAGTCGACAATTTGTATGCAGAGCCAGCAGTCCTCAAGTGGATAAGGGAGAACATCTCTGAGTGGAGGAACTGCACAATTGTCTCACCTGATGCTGGAGGAGCAAAGAGGTATGGTTGAAATTCATATTATTCCCAACGTAGTAGGGAAAGTTTTCAGACAGTTGTGTCAGGAAGTGATCTTTTGTTGTTGAACTGAGTTTTTCTTTTCTTGAAGTATAGTTGATTTACAATGTTAAGTTTCACGTATACAGCAAAGTGGTCTGAAAAAGACTATAAAGACTACATATATATATATATAAAGTTTTTTTTCCAATTCTTTTTCAGTATAGGTGATTACAAGATACTGAGAAGCAACAGTTTTTAAGTATTTGGATGTTCTGATAGCTTAGGACATGGGCTGGATATGGTTTTACTGGCATGAGTCACTGCCTGAAAGATAAGATAGCAGCAGAGGGGCACAAAATAGTCTGGCATCATGGGCTTGACCAAAACCCATCAGTGACTCAGCACTGCAGGGTCAGTGACAGCACTATGACCCATTAGGAGGAGGAGGCAGTTTGATTTTCTAATGAATGCCACTTGCTGTCAAAACCCATGATGATAGTGAACAAGTAAGCTTTTACATGGACTTCCCCTGTGGCTTAGCAGTAAAGGATCCGCCTTCAATGCAGGAGACACGGGTTCAATCCCTGGGTCAGGAAGATCCCCCAGAGGAGGACATGGCCACCTACTCTAGTATTCTTGCCTGGAGAATCCCATGGACAGAGGAGCCTGGCGGGCTACAGTCCAGAGGGTCGCAAACAGTCGGACAGACTGAAGCCGCCTAGTACTCATGCACAACCTTTTGTGCATACCTCTTAATGTTGTTGGTTAAACCATTTTGACCTTTTTAATTAGAATACTAAACAGGACGGAAAAGAAAGTGTGGTGATTTTCTTTAAGCCAAGCGCTGAACATTCGAAACAAACTGATTGCCAGGGATTGCCAGTTGCAGTGCTTCAGCTCACATGGTACAGACTAAGAGCTTTTCATTTTCTTAGTGGCTCACTCGTTAGTAATGCATTCAGAAGTGTGACGCATGTTCTTCTTGTTGTGGAAATAGAATGAAGAGCTACAAAACACAGATGATTAGGAAATGCCAATTCACATCTTTGCAAAAGTCATTCAAATTTTCAATGACTATTTCTCAACGACCTCTTTATTTCAGGAACTTCAACAGAACTGATAAGCTGAGAGCTTGAGTTCTGTTCTCCAGCCAGATGCATGGTTTTGCGGGTCCCTTGTTGTTGCTAGTTACCATCTATAATACTAGAGATAGAGCCTAAAACACATCCCCCTCACAGTGGTTGTCATACTTGTGAAGATCATCTTCCACAGAGACTGAGAAAACAGTCTCATTTGAAATAAGTAATCAAGCACAATTTTCTTTCCAAAGTTGGATACAGAAAAACTGCCTTCAGTAGATGGCTTAAAGTGAAAGTGAAGTTGCTCAGTCGTTTCTGGCTCTTTGTGATCCCGTGGACTGTAGCCCTCCAGGCTTCTCTGTCCATGGGATTCTCCAGGCAAGAATACTGGAGTGGGGTGCCATTTCCTTCTCCAAGTAGATGGTTTATTGCTCCATAATTGTGTTTACTGTTTAATTTTTTAAATCATTTATTTGTTTATTACTGTCCTGGGTCTTCATTGCTGCTCTTGGACTTTCTCTAGCTGTGGCAAGTGGGGGCTAGTTGTGCGGTGTGGACTTCTCATTGTGGTGGCTTCTCTCGTGGAGCGCAGGTTCAGTCGTGGTGGTGCATGGGCTCAGTTGCCCTGAGGCATGTGGAATCTTCCTGGACGAGGGATCCAATCCGTGTCCCCTGCATTGGCAGACAGATTCTTAACCAGGGAAGTCCTGTAATTTTCTTCTAGTGATGGAATCTTTTCAAAGTGAGTGGCTGTCACATCTGTCTTGGCAGGGTTTGGGGGCTAGGTAGAAATGCCTGTGCAGTTGTGACCTGCATGCAGTTCTCCCCTCAAGGACACAGGGAGTGACTTTTTGGAGCCGTTCATACTTTGTCAGGCACTAAGTTTGTTGGCCACTGAGTATGGATGGCTTAGGATGCTTGAACGAAGTGATCATGCATTTGCCTCATCTAAGTAATCATTCCAAGCAGATGGGTGACTCTTGATGTTATGCGCCCACACAGTAGGGATGGAGAGCATACAGGATATGGGGCGTTGAGATCAGGTGCAGATGCTGCCTAGGTTGTGGTCCAAGTCTTGTCTGTTCTCTATTATATGGTCACAGCTTCTCCCGTATTCTACACAAACTCAAAATATGTGAGTGTAGTCACAAGGGAAATAGGACATGATACTTGGTTGGATCAGCACTCCATTAAGAAACAAAGCCCAAAGCACAGGCCTCTTCACACATAACAAGACGGCAGGGTGGAATGTGGCCACAGATGTCACAGGCAGCACAACCATGCGCTGAATGGATTGCTGCTTGAGAGATTACATGGTACTTTGTCACCAGACAGATTTGTCTTCTGTCCCACCTTCTAGTCTGGTTTGTATTACCTTGTAATTTAAACAAAAGGAATTGTTTTGATTTGGAAATCCTTTGGTCTGTACAGCAAGATGCCCAGTTTGCCTGCTTAATTGGTATAACTTTCTTTCTAGCAGTCATTAAAGGAACTCCCAAGCTTGGTGTCCAGGTACGGTTGACATCAACAGTTGGTAGATCACTGAGGAGAGTGTGATGAGGGCACAACAGAACAGGCTGGGCACTGCTTCTCTCCCACCAAATTCCGGTTCACTTCTCACCACATTCACATGTCATAATGGGACCGTCGACACTCCCGGCATTGGTTAACCAAGTTGTATATTTCTCCCCTTCTGCTGCCAGTCCAGTAAACGAACATGCCCTAGCATTCATTATACTGCTTCCTGGGATTGCTGAGAATTAGTTGTCTATCTCCTACTGTAACCCAGAGTGAATTTTAATCTAAGTTTGACTAATAATTCATAAACTACTCTTAAGATGTGGGAGGCATCTTGGAGTATGAAGGCATTCGTCTATGAAACCCAATTTGTGATGCCAATTAATTGCAGTTACTTTCTTCCAACCCTGGGACCCGTTGAGTTTCATGGAGTATTCTCACCTAGAAAATAAGCCCATCCTTTAGTTCCTTTCTTTGTCTTAAGATACACACACACACTGGTTTTAAGTGAGGTTTTAACTGTGAATACCCTGTGTTGCAGAGTGACTTCCATCGCAGACCGGTTGAATGTGGACTTTGCCTTGATTCACAAAGAACGGAAGAAGGCCAATGAAGTGGACCGCATGGTGCTCGTAGGGGACGTGAAGGACCGTGTGGCCATCCTCGTGGATGACATGGCTGACACTTGCGGCACAATCTGCCATGCAGCTGACAAGTGAGTGCCTGCTGGTGGGGCTGGGCGCTGGACGTGAAAAACTACTGTCTGACTGCCCTAAGCCTGCTGATTCTCTTTGCAACTCAGTTTAGGGAATTCTAACTGACTGTTTTGTCACCCTAGGCTTGAATTGCAATGCATGTAGATTGACGGGTATTCTTACTTTTTTTCCTCTAGAGTTTCTTAGTTTTATTTTTCCTTGCTATTGTGCTAGACTGTATACAACATGAAATTTGCCATTTTAACTGTTTTTGGGGGGGGTCGTGCAGCTTTTGGGATTTTAGTTGTCTGACCAGGGATTGAACCCATGCCCACAGCAGTGAAAACAGAGTCCTAATCACTGGATCACCAGGAAATTCCCCATTTTAATCATTTTTAAGTGTGCAGCTCAGTGACATTAGTTATAGTCACAGTGTTGTGCAACTATCACCACTGTATTTCCAAAAAATTATCTCATCTCTCTGAGTGACCATACTTTGCGGCTTGCGGGATCTCAGTTTCCTGACTAGGGATCGAGCCTGTGCCCTTGGCAGTGAAATCTTATGGGGTCCTAACCACCAAACTGCCATGGAATTCCCTGAGTAATCTACTTTTGATAGTTCTTTAAAACAGGTTAAGGTAAGAAATCCATAGCCCTGAGAAGACAGAAGTATATTCCCATATTTATTTTTTTTATTTTTTTTTAAATTTTATTTTTTTACTTTACTGTATTGGTTTTGCCATACAATGACATGAATCCACCACAAGTGTACATGAGTTCCCAACCCTGAACCCCCCTCCCACCACCCTCCCCATACCATCTCTCTGGGTCATCCCAGTGCACCAGCCCTGAGCACCCTGTCTCATGCATCGAACCTGGACTAGCGATTCATTTCTTACATGATAGTATACATGTTTCGATGCCATTCTCCCAAATCATCCCACCCTCACCCTCTCCCACAGAGTCCAAAAGACTGTTCTATACATCTGGGTCTCTTTTGCTGTCTTGCATACAGAGTTATCATTACCATCTTTCTAAATTCCATATATATGTGTTAGTATACTGTATTGGTGTTTTTCTTTCTGGCTTACCTCACTCTGTATAATCGGCTCCAGTTTCATCCACCTCATTAGAACTGATTCAAATGTATTCTTTTTAATGTCTGAGTAATACTCCATTGTGTATATGTACCACAGCTTTCTTATCCATTCGTCTGCTGATGGACATCTAGGTTGCTTCCATGTCCTGGCTAGTATAAACAGTGCTGTGATGAACATTAGGGTACATGTGTCTCTTTCAATTCTGGTTTCCTCGGTATGTATGCCCAGGAGTGGGATTGCTGGGTCATAAGGCAGTTCTATTTCCAGTTTTTTAAGGAATCTCCACACTGTTCTCCATAGTGGCTGTACTAGTTTGCATTCCCACCAACAGTGTAAGAGGGTTCCCTTTTCTCCACACCCTCTCCAGCATTTATTGCTTGTAGACTATATTTTACCTAAGCTGGAAACCCTGGCCTTACCTCTAGACCGTCCATTTTTGCAGCTACTTCCTTCATTCTTACTCTTTCTCATCATTTGCCTGCGCTGTTCTGAATTAACCTTGCCTCTCTTCTCTGCTGCCATTCACCAGTCTCTAACCTCCCAGTCCATCTTTCACATTGCTGCCCCACTGGCTTATCTTCCTAAAACTAGATTCCCCTCATGCCTTCTTTAAAACTGTAAATGGCTCCCCATTGCTTATAATCCAAGTCACTATGGACAGCATTGTTTCTCATAATTTTTAAAAATCTCATATATATATATATATATGTTGTTGTTTAGTTGCTAAGCCGTGTCTGACTCTTTTGCAACCCATGGGCTGTAGCCTGCCAGGCTCTTCTATCCGTGGGATTTTCCAGTCAAGAATACTGAAGTGGGCTGCAATTTTCTTCTCCAGTGCGTGTGTGTATGTATATAAATGTGTGTGTGTGTGTGTGTGTGTGTGTGTGTGTGTGCTTAAAAAAACAAAAAGCTTGTATGCAGAGTGATTTCCTGGCTTGGATCCTGGAGTATGAATTTATAAAACTCCTTTTATCTGTCATATTAGTAAGATAATGCTAATTACTCATAACAGGTCAACTCCCTTAACACAGTAAAGTTACTTGTTCATGGTATTCTCCAGTGCAAGTATGCCCCTTTCAGTCTTATGGCACTGCGTCTTTAACATTTCCATTGTGGCCAGCCAGAAAGGGAAAAGAGCATGGAGGATCATCCATGGGAAGTTTTTTATAAGAATCTGTCCACATTTAGATCTGTCCACATTTAGATAGCCAGAATTAAGTCACTTGGCCATACCTAACTATGCAAGGGAGGCTGGGAAGTGTCCAGCTGTGTACTAGAAAGAACAGACAGATTGTTGAGCATAGCTGTTTGTGCCACAGTCCTTTTACACTAATCCAAACCTTTTCAGATAAGTTATTGACTGAACTGTATCACCTGAAAATTCAACCCTAACCCCCAGTGTGATGGTATTTGGAGATGGGACCTTTGGGAGGTAATTAGGTTTAGGTGAGGGCATGAGGGTGGGGCCCTCGTGATGATATTGGTGTCCTTATAAGCAGAGACACCAGAGAGCTCTTCCCAACCCCATTCCTCCTCTCGATCTGTGCACACAAAGAGATCACATAAGCACATAGTAAGATGGCCACCAACAAACCAAGAGAAGAGGTCTCAGAACAAAACCTACCTTGCTGGCCCCTTGATCTTAGACTTCCCAACTTCCAGAAACAAGCGAGAAATAAAATTCAGTTTAAGTCATCCAGTCTGTGGTATTCTGTTATGGCAGTGCAAGCTGACTAAAACATTCCTCTTCACTAACTTGGATTTTATAGTAACAAGTAAGATTACTCCTAATCAACTCTCCTTTTTCCTCTAGACTTCTCTCAGCTGGAGCCACCAGGGTTTATGCTATCCTGACTCATGGAATCTTTTCTGGCCCAGCCATTTCTCGTATTAATAATGCATGCTTTGAAGCAGTAGTAGTCACCAATACCATACCTCAGGAGGATAAGATGAAGCATTGCTCCAAAATACAGGTGAGACTGAGATTCTTGCAAAACAAGACTCCCCTGAGTATTTAGGAGGTGATTATATGTGTTGAATTAGGTCTCTGGGTGGGTTCTGAAGATTTCCTCCATTGCTCTCAAGGGCTAGCCATCAGGATCTGTGACCCAAAAGGAAGGATCGTGTGTCTAAAAATTCAAACAGCTTGACCTCAGACTCTCTGGAAGATGGAACCCAGGATCTTGTGTTTTAACAGACTCTCCCAGTGTTTGTGATGCACATCAGGTCCATGCTTTACCGTTTGTGTGTGTCACTCTTGTCTGTCAGCCCCTGCAAACATAATGTGAAACCTTCAAACTGGTTTTTAAATGCCAGCCCACCACCATCTTGGTGAGGCAAGAGTGTTTCCTCCACTGTCATTTTGACTCTTTATTAAGTGGTTGGTTACGTTTAAAATGTGAGTATGAAGAGCAGCTGGTTGTGGGCTCACTTGGGGAAACAGCACAGTGCACAGTCTTAAGAGGAAGGCCCCTCATTGGGCTGCTCATCAGTGTGTGCAATGGCCAATCATCTCTGTCTGTATACTAACCTGATGCTCCCCTTGCCTTCCTAGGTGATTGACATCTCCATGATCCTCGCGGAAGCCATCAGAAGAACTCACAATGGAGAGTCCGTCTCCTATCTGTTCAGCCATGTCCCTTTATAATAGAATAACTCCTGAGGCTTTTCAAAAATAAAGTGAGCCCCACCCCTTGTTTTTTTCTTTGGTGTTTGATGGAAAATCCAGCAGAAGACCCAGCTTGTTGCAGTGTAGTTCTCTACATCCCACATCAGTTATATGAGCGATACTACTATTGTGTTGGCCAAAAAGTTCATTTGGGTTGTTCCTTAACAGCTTATGGGAAAACCTGAATGAATTTATTGGTCAACCCAATACGTTAGAGAAATATAGAGTGACAGTAGCTGCTGGGATTTTCTACCTGTATTGTCTCATCCTGGCTTCTTTGATCTTGTGAGCCTTGCAGCTTTAACTGTTCAGCTTCTACAAGATGTTGGACTTTGGAAAGCTTTGTGTAGAGTGTCCAGATATGTTTGGGGAAGCTCAGACTACTTTGCATGTGAATGCTTCAGCAACCGCCCCCACCCCGCAATGTGTGATAAGTTCTCTAAAGTCTGTACTAAATTATGCAAGAGCCTAGGGAAACCCGAGCCCAGATCTGGTGGCTGAGCCCCAGTAAGGCTAGAGAAGCCCTAGGGCAGGAGCCTGAGGGGAAGCAACCCACCATAGAGCAAATGATTCTTGGGAGGAAAAAGCCTGATCCATCACCCTTTGCTTGGATTCTGTCACTTGGATTCTTTTTTGTCCCTATTCCTTTCCATTTGGCCTGATCTTCTTTTCCTGGCCAAATATCCACTTGGTCCCAAGTGATTGTTGTGCCATAGTTTTCTGGAAAGCAAACTCAATTCCTGCTCTATGATCTGTAACATTAACATGAGATGATTCTGCTGTAGCTTAATCTTCCTTAGCCCACTACCACTGCGGTAGTAGGTTTTAGGTGGTGGTGTAGTGCCTTTTGATTAATTTAACTGTTTATCATCTTTCTTTGGATCTATTTGGCCTCTCAAATGACCTGAGATTTCTGTTTTAAAAAAGTTGATATTACTGTCTCTTGTAGAAGAAACTAATAAAGTTATCTCTTTGATTGTGGGTCTATATCTGTACTGGTTTCCCTGCTGAAGCTTTGGTTTAGGTGTCTTGGCCGCCCAATCATGGTTGTTACTTCTTTGTTTCCAAGCTGTTAACTGTATTGTTAAGCCAATAATAGACACAGCTGCACTTTTCTTCAGTTATAAGAATTGAAGATGCCTGGGGTTAATTGAGAAATTGGTATAGTGTAATTCTTTGCATTATACCTAAGTTATAGGCTGTATATGCCTGTTGGATCTCTGGTTCTTAATCCTGATGATAGGAATTAGGTCTTTTCTTAGAGGAAGGGAGTAGTTTTTATAATTTATTCATTTTTTGAGCCAGTTTTGCCAAATGTGGTTAAAACTTCCCTCCATCTGTAGTTGACACACATTTAGCATTTAATTTCAGCTCTTCTATTTATAATGCATTCCAAAATGTTACATGAGGGTTTTTTGTGTGAGTGTGTGTGTGTGCATTATCAAATAAGCGCACTGACTTTTTGAGAAACTAAATGCTTCCAGAGCTTTGCGAAGGGTGCTACCTTGTCTTTGAAGCCTGGTTCAGCTTTTGTTTTTGTTGTATATTGAATATCAGGGTATTTACAATGATCTTTTGGAAAAAGTGATTCAAAAGGGAACCAAATTGAGCTGTGAAATGTGTTCCTCTGACCCTCTAGGCCTCTTTGATTTCAGGTCTTTGATCTGGGGCCAGCTGACGTGGAACACTGATGCCATAAATTGCTTATTCTGCTATTTCCTGAAGTATTGGGTCACTGAATCAGGGTTTGCTATGTCAGAATTTTTTTGACATCAGGACCCCCTATTCTGGGCCCTCTTGGGCAATCTGGTTCCTAGGATGAGCTTTTGAGGCCCTCAGGAAAGGCCCTTAGCCCCCATCTTTGATTCCTGTACCTGAGGGCAGGTCAGGATTCAGTTCCCTGCGACACCCAGCATAGTGCCTGAAGTACTGCCAGAACTGTTCTTTTTTCCTCCAGTGAGAGTCCCAAGTGTCCTGGATGGCAAGCGATTCTTAACTGGGGAACAGTAGCAGGAACAGGCCTGGAGGGGCCAGGGAGGAGGCATAAAAGCTGAATGGACTTGCAAGGAAAGCACAGTTGAGAAGAGACTAGCCTTAATAGCCGTGTAATTACTTCTGAGCAAAAGACATCACCAGGTTTGATTTCACATGCCCTCACCTCCCCTTACCCTTAGAACCGGAGAAAAGGTGATTACTTGGACCAAGGCTGAACTAGGCAACTCTCAAACCTAATGTCTTTATCAGAGGTTTATTTCATCTCAAGTTGGGGCTTTTCCAGATTTGGAATAAAAGCATTTTCTGCTCAAGAGTTTTATTAACTTGCCCGTCAATAGTATGTAGCCCTTAACCTGAGGGTTATTAGAATCATGTAAAAGTTGAAATTAAAGAAAAGGCTCTCCTATTAACTTGCTCTCCTACCATCTCCCTCTTGGTTGTGGGGGAAGGGGAAGAGACCTCCAGAAAGAAGTCACATTGTGAGGTGTGGGGGCAGGATAGAAAGCTCTGTATTGCCACCCCGAGGGCCTACCACTTGGACTGGAGACCACTAAAATTGTAAGTACCCTATTTGCAAGAATAGCCCTTATGTCCGCAGTCAGGAATTGGAGCCAGCCCCCTACCCTGGCTTGAGTCTGTACCTCCGGTCTCGAGATGGATGCTTCTTCAGCCCTGATGATTGGCTCTTGCAGCCCTGAGCCCCAGTCTCCTTTGTGTCTGGTTTTCCCTTGCCCTGCCTTTGCCAGGGATTCATTGTCATTACCGTGAAAAAAGGCACAGGCCTTTTGCAACCTGTGCATCAAGGACCAAAAGAGGTCCTTATAGGAGGGCCCTGTGTCTGGGGTCTTCTAAGGATCCCAAAGGGGCTTCCCCTGGTGGCTCCATGGGAAAGAATCCACCTGCCATTGTAGGAAACTAGGGTTTTTAAATTTATTGATTTGGCCATGCTGGGTTTTAGTTGTGGCGCGCAGAATCTTCCATCTGTTGCAGTGTGCAGGATCTTTAGTTGTAGCATGTGAACTCTTAGTTGCAGTATGTGGGATCTAGTTCCATGACCAGGGATCAAACCCAGGCCCCCTGCATTAGGAGCGTGGAGTCCTCACCACTGGACCACAAGGGAAGCCTGAAACAGGTTCTTCTGACAGTCATGATTGAAGTGGAGCTATAGCTTTATTCTTGAGGCTTGTTTTCTCTTGGGCTTTTCTTGCAAGTCTTACACGCCTTGTTTAAAAAAAAAGCAAATTCTCCAAATTATGACAGATTTTTGGTGACTTGATGTTCTGTAAAATCTTGCTTGGCTCAAATATTTCTTCTAAAAAATCACCTTTTCCAAAGTCTAGGTCTTGGTAGGACAACCGCAGGGGAATTAAGATGCTAACAAGTAAGTTCAGATCCCTTGTACTAGGCACACATGAGAGTTAGGATCCATCGGGCCTTGCCATTGGTTCTTGGGTTGCCCTTCTGGGTTGATTTCTGCTGGGGCAAGTGATGTTAGCTGCCTCAGACTTTTATGCTGTTAAGAAAAACCTGTGTTAGGAAAACTTGTTTCAGGGATAAAATTGAATGTAAGGCCAGATGTTAGTTGTCAAATCTCAAGGAAATAGCAGTGTAAAGTCAGTTTCCCATAAATCTGATAACCAAGAGACTGATTTGAGGTCACATGGAGGCTCTCCTGGTGGCTCAGAGGTTAAAGCGTCTGCCTCCGATACAGGAGACCCAGGTTCGATCCCTGGGTCGGGAAGATCCCCTGGAGAAGGAAATGGTAACACACTCCAGTATTCTTGCCTGGAGAATCCCATGGACGGAGAAGCCTGGTAGGCTACAGTCCACGGGGTTGCAAAGAGTCGGACACCACTGAGCAACTTCAATTTCACTCTTTTGGTTCATTTGGATGGTGTTGGGCCCACTGCATGCTTTTTTCTTTTGGCTGCAATTTGTGGCTTGCAAGATCTTAGCTCCCCAAACAAGGATTGAACCCAGGCCTGGCAGTGAAAGAGCTGAGTTCTAACCACAGGACCACCAGGAATCCCCTTGAGTGTATGTTTTTTCCTTTTTATTGGAAGATAATTGCTTTACTATGTTGTGTTGGTATCTGCCATACATCAACATGAATCAGTCACGGGTATAAATACTTCCCCTCCCTCCCTTGAATGTATGTTAATGAGAAGGATTGAAATGAAGGGCGGGAGATACAGAGGGTGATATCAACCTACAGAGGGTGAAAGAAGCAAGGGTTCTTTCCTTAAAGCTTTCGGGAAGTTGAATTGGCCTCTAAGATTGCAAAGGCCTTGCAGGGGCTGAACAGGCCCTACTGCTTCTCCCTTCCCTAGGCTGCTTTCCTGTCTCAGCACCGAGGCCCTGTCCTTTCATTCCCCCCTCCCCCATTTTCCTGCCTGGATGCCCTTAGCCTCTGATGTTCCTAAGGGCATTGATTATGCCATGAAGGTCTTTAGGCCCTGTGTTTTTGAGCATGTTCCCTTGGTTTTTAGCTTGCAAAATGAAAGGAAAGGAAACCCAGAGGGGCAGGGAAACTTTCCATCCCAACCCTGGGTAACCTTACCTGCCCCAGAGCTTCAGAAAGCTGGCCTGTGGCTAGCTCTACTTTGCTGCTGATCTATTGTATGCCCCCCAGTGACAGCTCACAGTCCCCACCCCATGCCTGGAGGGAGACCAAAGCCAGCCATCAGAGTCTGACTGTTCATCTTTCCCTTTCCCCAAAGTCTTTTCCCCAGCACATTTCTCCAGTAGCTAGGCAGCCACCTGTGAAAAACAGAAGGGACGGGAAGGGGAACTTCCAATCCAGTGTTAAGACCACACAGCCAATGCAGGGGGCACGTGTTTGATCTCTGGTCAGGGAACTGATTCCCACATTTCTCACAGCATGACCAAAAAGTAAAAATTTTAAAAGGTAAAGAGTGATACGTTGAAAAAAACAAACAAACGGAGAGGAAGGCTCCTTTTGAGACAAAAATCTCTGAAGCCCTGCGGAGTGACAAGAAGCCTTTGTCCCATTCCTCTCTATCCTTTGGTTTTTTAACTGGCTCAATTCTGTATCTATTCTCCAAGTTTACCGCCACACCTGCTGTTGCAGCCAGGTCTTGTCACTTCACCCATACAGTTGCCATGAGCACACACACATATTGGGGTTTTGATTCATGGTTTGGATATAAAAACAGAACAGTCAGCCTTGTCCGTTTCACCCGGGCAATACCAGAGCAGTAAGTCAGCCTGGAGCCACTCCACTGAACTGTAGTTCTCATCCTCAAAGTTCTTGGGGTAGGACCTCTGATGACAGGGGTTGGGAACTTACTATGCAGGAGTGGCTGCAGCAATGGGGAGAGCTGCTGAAGCCTGGCTTGAGGAGGATTCCCCCTCCCATCCTTGTCCTGCAGCTGTTTCCAACTGGGCCTGTTACTACTATTCAGCTGCCACCAGGGGGAGCCAAACCTGCTCAGGGCTCTAAGCACCTGCTAAGAGCTTAGCGTTCTGCAGGTCCCCTCTTCCCTTTTATGTTGCCAGCAGTCAGGGTGACAACACAGTGCTCAATTCTCACTCATTCAGCAGAGGAAAATGCACACAGTGTAAGCGCATTCCAAGTGCCATGCTAGATGCTAAGAACTCAGAAAGGAAAGTGTTCTTTACCCAAAGCGCCTGTCTAGAGGGTGAAATAAGGCATCACAACTTGCTGTGATAGAGATTATGATGAGGGAAGAGCCAAGTGCGATGGGAGCACAAGAGGGTCACCTGAGCCAGTGGTGGAAGTCAGGGAAAGGTTCCTCAAGGAAAACATTTTGACTTAAAGCAGTTGCTTACAAGTTGGCCAAAGGGGTTTGGGGAGAAGAGTTTCAGGCAAAAAAAAAAAAAATAGCAAAAAAGAATGTAGCTGAGGAGGACTTCCCTGGTGGTCCAGTGGTTAAGAATCTGTCTTCCAATGCAGGGGATGTGGGTTTGATCCCTGGTTGGGGAACTAAGATCCCCCATGCCCTGGGGCAACTAATTCTTTGCATGGCAATGAAGACCCAGGGTAGCCAAAAAAAGAATGGGGCTGGGGTGTGTGTGTGTGTTTACAGGTAAGATGGGGAGCTGTGATGAGTAACAGGGGTGGTAAGGCCAGATCATAAAGGATGATATAAGAAAGTGGATGCCTGCCTTCCCAGGGTACATAGTAACAGCACCCCCTTACACGCTGTCCTGGTTTGGATAACTGAGGAAGCTATCACATGCTTTCCTACTTGTAAGACATACTAAGGCGTATGAGCTTCATCCTAGGAGCAGAGAAGAACCACTGAAAGTTTGAAGAGGGACCTGACAGGATCAGATCCAGACAGATAAAATAGACTGGCAGTAGGTGAAGAATGGATTGGGTGGAGCTAAGTGTGGAGAGAGGTCAGTTATGGAGCCATGCAGTTGTCCAAGGGAGAGATGAAGGTGGCCGGGGCGAGAGAAGTGTTGGTAGGGAGAAAACCAATTTGCACTCTTGGGCAGCAAAACGCAACAGAAGCTGGTGGCTGCTGGTACTGTGGAGGGTGGGGCTGCCTGTGGAGAGGTTGTGGTCATCAATATATTTTTGCCCAAATGTCTTTTCCCGATAGTCATGAGGCAGTGGGGCTGCAAACCAGGCCAGCCTTAAGTATCTTGGATCTTTGAATCCAAAGGATAAGGAAAAGTGGGGGGAGGATATGGAACAGGAGGAAAGCTAGGGAACAGTGAGGAAAGGTAAAAAGAGATTTAAATGCACAAGGTAGAAACCTGGATTATAGGTTATGTAAAAGAGAACAATAAATGGAAGCCAACATAGAAGGCTCTACAAGAAAGAAAGGTGGATATTTTAAAAATTACAGTTTACAACAGCATGTGTCCATTAAGGGAGATGAGTGTAAAAAGCCTTCACCCATAATCAGCTGCTCCATGACAGGGATAATGATTTTGGTGTATTTGGGAGGTAGGCATGCATGAAGCAAGAGTGGAAACAGCAGGTGAACTAGAGAAAATCTATGGTAACAGTTTAACAGGGTCCAAGGCCAGATTTAGAAGGCTACATCAGCAACCCAGCTAAGGAATGGCAATCGGAGACTCATTGCAAAGGAGGGCAAAGGCTTCAGAGCCTTGTGTCCATGCTGAACGGGATCCTTATTTTCTTCTTAATTAAAATGTTCATTTTTAGATAGTTACAGATTCACATGCAGCTGTGAAAAATAATTCAGAGATCCCATACCCCCTTTACCCACTTTCTCCGGCTTGTCACAGCTTGCAGAGCTAGAGTGTAATATACAACCAGAATCAATATATTGACACAAGCAAGATACAGACAGTGCCATCACCACCAGGAGCTCTCACAGCCGCTTCCCTGCCACCCCTGCACCCTCCCTCGTTCCTGGCAACTACTAATCTGTTCTTCATTTCCATAATTTTGTCATTTCAAGAGTGTAATGTAAATAGAATCACACAGCATGTAACCTTTTGGGACTGACTTTTTTTCTTTTTAAACGGAGCCTAATTCTCTGGCTATTAATACAAAATGCATGTTATCAATAGTTTGTTCCTTGGTATACAAACCTTTCATGCATCTCAGGACATCTGGTTTCCAGTTTGGTGCTATTAAGAATAAAACTGCTGTGAACATTTATGTACAGGTTTTTGTGTGAACAGAAGTTTTTTATTTCACTGGGATAAATGCCCAGAAACACAGTTGCTGAGTCTTATAGTGGTTGCATGTTTCTTTTTTTTTTCTTTTTTTTTCAGAAATTGCCAAACTGGTTTTCACAGTGGCTGCACCATTTTAACATTCCCAGTTTTTCCGCAGCCTTTGGTTGTGTCACCATTTGGATTTTCGGCTTGTGTTTAGCCAGTCTGAGTGGTGTGTAGTAACGTCTCCTGGTTGTCATTTGTGCTCTCTAGGCTAATGATGTTGAGCATCTTTTTTTGTGCTTACTTGCCATCCTTAGATCCTCTTTGCTATAGTGTCTGATCAAATTTAAGGGGATCTTTTCTAAGCTTTCTGTTTCAGCTTAGCTCCCTCTGACAGGGCTCTAGCGCAGAAAGGGGAGGGGATTGGGGCACCACCACAGGACTGCCAGCTGGGGGTCAAAACACAGGTCCCCACTCAGCCTCCACAGACAACTGTGTAGGGAACCTCCCTATTACTGGTGGGCAGGGTTGGGTGTTCCAGTCTCCACTGATACCTCCTGGCTGGGAGGCATAGGAATTCCTCATTACCACTCCTCAATAGACATCACAGGTGGAAAGGGTATGGCTCTATTACTGCTGGGTGACAGAGAAAGTCTTAACTCTCTACTAGAGCGCCTGACAGCACCTAGCCAGGAAGGGAAGTGTAGTAGTCGAATTACCGCCTTGTGGGTGTGGAAGTCCTGGCTCCCCACGTGGTCTCCACTGATGCCCAAGCAGGGAGAAAATTACCACCTAGCTCCCTCCTCTGCCTTCTCTGGCATCCTGTCTGGCAAGGGACTCAGGTGGGAGCTTGGGAGCCTGACGTTAAAATCTCTGCTCCCTACTCATCCTTTGCTGGTGGATGTGTTCAGCGACACTAGAGAGCTTCTTATCTAAAATGGTCTGTCTTGGGCCTTCCCTGGCGGTCCAGTGGCTAAGACTCTGTGCTCCCAGTGCAGGGGGCCCAGGTTCCATCCCTGGTCAGGGAACTAGATCCTGCATGTTGCAGCTAAGGGTTCACATGCCCCAACTAAAGATCCCACATGCCTGCATGCTGCAACTAAGACCTGGTGCAACCAAATAAATAAACAAATGAAAGTAAAAAGATAAAAATAAAGTGTTCTATCTTGCTAAGCTGTCCCTCTCCTAGAGAGAGACGACTTTTCCTGGGGCTTTTTAATCTGCAACCATTAGCCTTTCCAGGTTGTCAGTTTCTTGAGCTCCAAGGGTGAAAAAATGAGGCAAGAAGAAAACTCAGGAGACTCACCACCATGTGTCATTGCTTGAGTCCAAAAACCCCTAGCCTGTCTGCCTTCTCCATCTTTCAAAGTCTCTTGTGGTTTTTTCATACAAACTGTCCAGAGTTGTCAGTTTTACTTAGCTGAAGGAATCGGCAAAATTAAGTCTACCCTGGCTTCCCTGGTGGCTCAGATGGTAAAGAATATGCCTGCAATGCAGGAGATACAGGTTTGATCCCTGGGTCAGGAAAATCCCCTGGAGAAGGGAATGGCCACTCCAGTATTCTTGCCTGGAGAATTCCATGTTCAGAGGACCATGGCGGGTTACAGTCCATAGGGTCGCAAAGAGTCGGATACAACTGAGTGACTAACACTTTAATTTTCATCTTCCTAAACCTCCTTTTGCCTTTGGAAAAAACCATAACTTTGTATTGATGAGTAACATATTGGAAAGTGTGCGATTCACAAGTTTACAGCTTAATGAATTTTCACACACTGAACCCACCTAGCATCCAGATTTAAAAAAAGATGAAGAACATTACCAGTACCCCCACAAGTCTCCTCACAGCCCTTTTCAACCACATTCTCCACACTGGAGTAGCTACTGCCTCTGTGGCTCTTACATGGTGGCCCAGCAGAAGGACAGCAACAGCTGGTGATCCACCTTGACTGGTTTGTAGCTCTCTTCAGCGTGTGAGCATGAGTGCATGTGTATGTGTGTGCTCACACCTGTCCCCTCATGCACAGGCTGGTAGAGTTTTTCACACAACTTCTATTCATCTGACCTTCTCACCTAGGCACCTTAGGTTTGCAAGTTCTTCACAGACCTGGGTTGAAATTTGAGTTCCATTATTTACCGAAAGTTTAGTGTAGTGACTGAGAATGTGGGCTTTGGGGTCAAGCTGTGTTAAGTCACTTCAGTCATGTCTGACTCTGTGTGACACTATAGACTGTAGCCCACCAGACTCCTCTGTTCATGGGATTTCCTAGGCAAGAATACTAGAGTGGGTTTCCATGCCCTCCTCCAGGGGATATTCCCTACCCAGGGATTGAACCTGCGTCTTTTATGTCTCTTGTGTTGGCAGGCAGGTTCTTTACTATTAGTGCCACCTGGGAAGCCCCCAAACATGACTTAAAATCCAAGTTCTACTTGTTGACTGTGTGGTCTAGAAAAGGGTAATAACAGTAGGGCCTTATGTCTAGGCGCTGTGAGGATTACATGAAACAACTCATGTGAAGTGCTTAGAACAATGCTTGACACAGAGGCCAACCAACCCTCAATCAGCTTAGGTATTAGCATGGTTAGTGTGAGGGCTGTTGTGACTCTTACAGGATATCAGTTATGTCAAGTGCCTGATACAGTTCCTAACAGTAAGTGTGAGCTCTCCTCCTTCTTGCCTGCCTGCCTAGTCACTCAGTCATGTCCAACTCCTTGCGACCCCATGGACTGTAGCCACCAGGCCCCTCTGTCCATGAAATTCTCCAGGCAAGAATACTGGAGTGGGTTGCCATTCCCTTCTCCAGGGGATCTTTCCGACCCAGGGATGGAACCCGGGTCTCCTGCATTGCAGGCTGATTCTTTACTGTCTGAGCCACCAGCGAAGCCTTGCAGGGGAACACTAAGGAGTTGGTACTGGTAATTTTATTGTCATGGGTCAGGGGAAAAGAAGGAAAAGTTTCAGTGGGGATAGTAGCTGTGCTGTGGTGTCCTTCCCATGCTTCCTGGGAATATGCATTAGGTTCCCTTTTGACAGATTTCCTTCTCCTGCTTGGAAGCAAACTCAGCTCCCACTGCCTCCCTTCATGCCCTGACTCAAGACTCTTCTGGGCAAAGGTGTAGATGGAGCAGAAGGCAATGCTCATGGGAAAGCCAGCCTCCTCTCCACAGGTTAAGGTGGACCTGGCCCCTCAGCTCTGACGCTATTGTATTTCCTCCTTCATATGGCAGAATAAAGGCCCTGGAGGGTTCCAGGCTAGTACCGCTCCATATTCCAGGATGGCCCCTGTGAGTCTTTTCCTTTCTCTGGCAAATGGTACTGACTGCCATGCCCAGACCTACTTCCATGAAGCTACAAGTTGTCTCCCAGTTTGGGGGTTAAGGAGAGAGTTTGTCACTAAATATCCAAAATGTAGTTTGACATAAGTTTCATTTTCAAACTATCTCACTACACATTTCTGTGAGAAGAGAAGGAAAGAGTATCTTGAAGTTGAAAAAAGCTAGGGCATTACAAGTCCCCAAGTTTGGGGATCAGCTACTGTGCTAATTGAATGTAATTTATAAACTGCTCTGCCTTGTTTCAGTGTAGAAAAATTTGCCACACCCTCTAGATTTATGGTGTTGCCCTTCTCTCTGCAGACAGCAGAGGGCCTCATTAGCACAAACTCAATGTCACTGACATACATGGGAAGGGATGTTTGTAAGGTTCTCAGTTCAGTTCAGTTCAGTCGCTCAGTTGTGCCTGACTCTTTGTGACCCCATGAACCGCAGCACGCCAGGCATCCCTGTCCATCACCAACTCCCGGAGCTTACTCAAACTCATGTCCATTGAGTCAGTGATGCCATCCAAGCATCTCATCCTATGTCATCCCCTTCTCCTCCTGCCTTCAATCTTTCCCAGCATCAGAGTCTTTTCCAATGAGTCAGCTCTTCACATCAGGTGGCCAAAGTATTGGAGTTTCAGCTTCAGCATCAGTCTTTCCAATGAATATTCAGGACTGATTTCCTTTAGGATGGACTGGTTGGATCTCCTTGCAGTCCAAGACACTCAAGAGTCTTCTCCAACACCACAGTTCAAAAGCATCAATTCTTCAGTGCTCAGATTTCTTTATAGTCCAACACTCACATCCATACAGGACTACTGGAAAAACCATAGCCTTGACTAGACAGACGTTTGTTGGCAAAGTAATGTCTCCACTTTTTAATATGCTGCCTAGGTTGGTCATAACTTTTCTTCCAAGGAGTGTCTTTTAATTTCATGGCTGCAGTCACCATCTGCAGTGATTTTGGAGCCCCCCAAATTAAAGTCTGCCACTGTTTCCACTCTTCCCCCTTCTATTTTCCATGAAGTGATGGGACCAGATGCCATGATCTTAGTTTTCTGAATGCTGAGCTTTAAGCCAACTTTTTCACTCTCCTCTTTCACTTTCATCAAGAGGCTCTTCAGTTCCTCTTCACTTTCTGCCATAAGGGTGGTGTCATCTGCATATCTGAGGATATTGACATTTCTCCCAGCAATCTTGATTGCAGCTTGTGTTTCTTCCAGTCCAGCGTTTCTCATGATGTACTTTTCATGTAAGTTAAATAAGCAGGGTGACAATATACAGCCTTGACAAACTCCTTTTCCTATTTGGAACCAGTCTGTTGTTCCATGTCCAGTTCTAACTGTTGCTTCTTGACCTGCATACAGGTTTCTCAGGAGGCAGGTCAGGTGGTCTGGTATTCCCATCTCTTTCAGAATTTTCCACAGTTTGAGGCGATCCACACAGTTAAAGCAGAAATAGATGTTTTTCTGGAACTCTCTTCCTTTTTCAATGCCAAGGTTCTAGAAGCACTGTAAAACTTTGATAAACAGCAATGTGCAACAAAATTGGCTGTTTAGGTTAATTCCCTAAAAAAAGAAAAAGATTTTCTGAGTTAATAGGGGTTAAACAGAAAGAAGGGCTTCCCAGGCGGTGCTAGTGGTAAAGAACCTGCCTGCCGATGCAGGAGATATGAGACGCGGATTCGATCCCTGGGTTGGGAAGAACCCCTGGAGAAGGCATGGCAATCCACTACAGTACTCGTGCCTGGAGAATCCCATGGTGTAGCCTGGTGGGCTACAGTCCATAGGGATGCACAGAGCCTGAAACAATTGAAGCAAGTGCGCATACAAGCAGAAAGGAATCAATAAAAGAAGGAATCAAGTCTTAGAACATGAGGAAAAATGAAAGAACATGGTTAAGCAAAAACATGGGCAAATGCAATGGGCTTGCTTTCTCTTCTTGAGCTTTCTAAATTATGTTTGATGGTTGAAACAAAACATAGCTATGTCTGATGTGGTTCTCAACATATATAGAAGTAATATTTAAGATAATTATATATTTATAAATTATATTTTATTAAAGCTAGAAAAAATGTAAGAAAATAAGAAAAAAGACCACTATATTACAAATAATGGCATGTAAAGAGAGATAAGAGTTTTATACTTCACTCAGACTGGAAAAGAATTGACACCATTAGGCTGTCATAAGTTTATTATATTATTATATATAACATATATTATATAATGCCTTAAGAAGCCACTAGAAAAATTATACAAACAGCTAAACCCCAAAAGCACTATAGATAATTAAAATAAAAATCTAAAAATGATGCAAGTAACCAACAGGACAGAGAAGGCAATGGCACCCCACTCCAGTACTCCTGCCTGGGAAATCCCATGGGCGGAGGAGCCTGGTAGGCTGCAGTCCATGGGATCTCGAAGAGTCGGACAGGACTGAGCGACTTCACTTTCACTTTTCACTTTCATGCATTGGAGAAGGAAATGGCAACCCACTCCAGTGTTCTTGCCTGGAGAATCCCAGGGACGGGGGAGCCTGGTGGGCTGCTGTCTATGGGGTTGCACAGAGTCGGACACAACTGAAGTGACTTAGCAGCAACCAACAGGAAGTTAGAAAAAGGAAAACAAACAACAACAACAAAAAAACCAGAATAGGAAAAAAAAAAAAACACAGTAAAATAGTGGTCTCAATCTCCAGAATATATAGCAAATAATTCTATCTGATGTACTATATATGGTTTAAATATACCTAAAAAGTGTTCAAGTTACATAATCGATTAAAAAACATGAAAAAAAATACTGGATGGATGTTAAGTAGATTGTTTGTGGTAATCATTTCAAAATATATATGTATAGCGAATCATATTGCACATCTGAAACTAATATAATGTCTTCTCTCAATTAGATCTGCATTTGTAAAAAGCTAAAAAAAATACTGGGTGCCCAGCTAAGTTTGCATTTCAGATTAAAATGAATAATTTTTGAAAAAATGACTGATTTCTGTGATATAAGTAAGTCCTGTGCAACTGCTTTATTACGTTCCTCATAGCTGGTTCTTTTCTTCCCAATTTTCAAACCTCTCATAGAAAAATCAATAGTTTGAAGAAAAATAAGCAGTTTAACTCAGGTCTCTTCTCCAAGGAAACTGAGTTGTCTATGAGGTAGATTTCTCTCTCTGGATTATTGTGTGGATTAGACAAGCAAATGGAAATGAAAGCTCTTAGCACCCAGGAGTTGCTCAATAAATATTAACTTTCCATAAACATCAAGGAGAACTTCCCAACATCCTCAGCCTGTCTGTGCCTCAGAGATAAAAACCCAGCTGACCCTCGGAACTGTGCATGTCATTATAATTTTAGTAAAGAATGCTTTTATTGAAAAGATAAGACATGGTTAACAAAAATCCAAGCAGTACAAAATGGTATACTATGAAAAGGAAGTCTCTCCTATCCCAGCCACAGTCCTCCACTTCCTCTCCCTTGAGGCAATCTCTGTTACCAATTTATTCTTCCAGAGTAGCCCTATGCATATGTATGCCTATATATAACCTTCTTTTTTTCCCACCAGTGTGAACATACTAGCCACACAGTTCTGCACCTTCACACGCTATTTTTAGCATTTAATTGCCTGACTGCAGTGGGATACAGGCTACCGATCCTGAGGGTCCTTATGAAAAACAGTCCTTTGAAACTTGTTGCTACCGCTGTTGTAAGTATGTCGTCAAGGATGTTGTTCATTGTATCCCACAGCATCCTCTCTGAGGACCCCCTGGGAGGAATTCCTGTCTGATCTGAGTACTGGAAACAGTTGCCATTCTGAGCAATTAGTTTGTTTTTATCTCCTGGACATTGTGAATTGTATCCAAGATTTCTTTCCCCTTTCCTGTTTGCTGCTAGAAAGCTTAGAGGCGACTTTCAGGCCCACCCTTGGTGGGAGCAGAGGTTTTGATGGTATGCATTCCTACCCTTATTCTTGGCTCTACGTTCTGCCCACTCTTGTTTTTCTATCTTTAATCTATGCTGTCTTATCTTGTGAGCCCTGGTAAGCTACTGCAAATCTCTTCTGAGAAAGGGCGAAGTTGGAATAATTAAATAACCTCCTGGCTTTATTTACTCCCTCCCTCCAGTCCCCACTAACCCCCCAACCCCCATCATATCCTTTCAGCTGCTTCCGGCACTCCCCTCTGGCCTGCTTGGTAATTACTCTCCCCTCCAACCTTTTATCTCAACTTATTTTCATTGGTCTTGGCCTTGAGGGACTTCTCTTGCTTGTCATTGTCCCCTCAACCCCTCACCATCATCCCAACCTCAATATACTTTGTGGGCAGCTTTTCCATGCTTCGTTTGATCATTCTAGGACTGAAGACTCTGGTGCCTGGCCACACATCAGAGGCTTTCTCCATCCACCCCAGGTACCACCTTGCGCCCCTGACAGCCTGGCCTGCATTTCATATTGTCATTGGTGCATGATAAAAGAACAGAGCCTTCACAGACTCAGCTTGCATCTTTGGACCAACATGGTCAAAGCTTCAAGGGAGGATTCCAAGAAGAGATGAATTCATTTTGAAGGGAGCTGCTTTCTCAGGCTTAACCTTGTTTTCCAGGTAAAGGATTTGCAGGGCCAGGAAGGCAGGGTGGCCTCTGGAAGAGATCCTGCAGACCCACCAGAAAAATTTGGAGTCTGGAATTCTGTTCCCAGACTTGCCACTGAGTGGCTGGGCAATACTGGACATGTCTTGTCTCCTCCTGGACCCTGCTTTTCTGAATTCATAATGATAGAAAAAATAGATAGAAAATTAGATCATAGATGATCTCTAATGGGCCTTCTGGGCTTCCCAGGAGGTGCTAGTGTTAAGGATCCCACTTGCCAATGCAGGAGATATGAGATGTGGGTTTGATCCCTGGGTCGGGAAGATCCCCTGGCAGAGGGCATGGCAACCCACTTCAGTATTCTTGCCTGGAGAATTCCATGGACAGAGGAGCCTGGTGGGCTACAGTCCATGGGGTCACAAAGAACCAGACTTAAGCAACTTAGCATGCATGCAAGGGCCCTTCCAGCTTTCATAGTTCATAGTCTCATACTCGGGATCACTCTTTTTAGGGCCTCTATGTACTCCTCCTGCCCTGAGGTGTTTCCCAGCCTCTGTTAGCCAGTTCACAGATCTAAGCAGGTCGACTGGGTCTATTCCTGTTGGACAGTGTGCTCACCCCTCTCATCTGTTGCAGGTCTGCCTATCCTGGCCTCTCTACTGAGACACTTCTACCCCTTGGCCACAGAAGAGCAGTTTCAGCAATTGCCAATCTTCCAAACTGGCAGAGACGCTCCTTTTGACAATAATAGTCTGAATTCAAATTGAACAGTGTAAGTTCAAGGGAAATGCAGCTGGAAGATCTGATGGGCCCACCGCTTAGCTAGTTGTGTTTTTCTTTCGATGCCTGTGCAGTATGGCCCATTTCACACTGCAGTGCTACGGTAGGTAAATGGTCTGGATTATAATGAATGGTATTAGCACAGTGATCATTCCCCTAGGAGCTCAAAGTGCTCAGAAGTTAATTGTTACTTTTTCCACAGAGTGGAAAAACATATTTAATAAAATTTGAAATCCTTCAAACACACAGAAAAATAAAGAAACAATAATAGCTGCTTTGAAACGTTCATACTTGAGTGCAGTAATGTACCAGTTCTATTCAAAGTACTTTTGGTGGATTAACCATTCTTCACAACAACCCAGTGGAAGCAGTACTGTTATAATAAACACTTGCATAGCCACCTGCCAGATTTAACAAATGTTCCCCTTTTCCCATATTTACCTAGGATCCTTTCAACAGCAAACAAGAAAGAAATGTGACACTGCAGAAACAGTTAACATTCTCCCTAGCCTGTTCCTCTTCTGCCGTCCCCACTGTCAACTATTATTGTGGAGTTGCTGGTTGGTGGGAAAGGATTTTTCCTAGTTATGTTGGTTTTTTCCTTAATGTCGGTAGTTGGAGACTTTATGTATTCTGACTGTGCCACGTGCCATTCAGGATCTTAGTTCTTTGATCAGGGATTGAATCCATGCCCCCTGCATTGGTGGCACAGAATCTTAACCGCTGGACCACCAGAGAAGTCCCATCTAGTTATGCTTTGATAGTTTTACTACACGCTGCATATCCATAAACATTCTGTAGTATTGATGTATATAATTTTTAATTTTTAAAATACTTTCCTATTTTTGTTTTTTGGTGGTTCTGGGTGTTCACTGCTGCGTGGGCTTCTCTCTAATTGTGTGGCAGGGGCTACTCTCTGGTTGCAGTGTGAGGGCTTCTCATTGCAGTGGCTTCTGTTGTGGAACATAGAGGAGATGGGCTTAGGACATAGGCTCTAGGACATAGTTGAGCAAGTGGGCTCAGCAGCTGTAGTTCCCAGGCTCTAGCAGCAGTTCAATGGGTGCGGTGTGTGGGCTTCTCATTGCCATGGCTTCTCTTGTTGCAGAGTAAGGCCTCTGGGGCAGGTGGGCTCAGTAGTCGTGGTTTGCAGGATCTAGAGCACAGGCTCAGTAGTTGTGCCACATGAGCTTAGTTGCTCTAGGGCACATGGGATCTTCCCCAGACAAGGGATCAAACCCATGTCCCGTCTTTGGCAGGCAGATTCTTTACCACTGAGCCACCAGAAAAGCCCCGATTTCTGTTTTTCTTATTTTCCACTACTGGTGTCATTATGTACATTTCTTTTGGAAACGAGTGCTTAATTTGTATCTTGCTCTAGTACAGTGGTCCCTAACCTTTTTGGTACCAGGAAATGGCACCCCACTCCAGTATTCTTGCCTGGAAAATTCTATGGGCAGAGGAACCTGGTGGGCTACAGCCCATGGGGCTGCAAAGAGTCAGACATGACTGAGCAACTGAACACACATTCTTGTCCTAGAATCCATTCTCCATACATATAGCAGATATATCTTTATCTATATATATAAATTTTGATATTTAAAAACTGCTGCTGTGGACAGTGCTGTGCTATGCTTAGTCGCTCAGTCATGTCTGATTCTTTGTGACCCTATGGACTATAGCCCACCAAGCTTCTCTGTCCATGGGGATTCTCCAGGCAAGAATACTGGAGTGGGTTGCCAGGCCCTCCTCCAGTGCTATGGACAATGGGCAGATACTAAAGGATTGGAGAGTAAGCAAGCTGATATATTTGACTTATATATGTATTTGACTTATCACAATGTTTGATTTATCAAATATATGTATATGTATATGAAAGCATATAAATCAAGTCCCCTATTCCAAATCATTTGACATTTTCCCACTGTCCACAGCAACAGGTTTGAAACTTCTGTGTGGTTGGTGGTTTTAACAGAGGAACTTTCTAAAAAGTTTTTATGGAAACAAATGAAACTTTTAAACAAAGGTCAGAATGGAGCTGTTCTAGTTGGAGAGGGGCAAGTATCCTAAAGCCCCATCTGCTCAGTGTCCCTCCATGTCCCTTCCTCCCCTCTCAGGTCCCGAGGAAAGCAGGGCAGCTCCACGGAGGCCATGGGGAAATGTGCAGAATAAAGTCTAAATTAACAAAACAAACAGCAACAACCCATGCTCTGGGTTCTGCTCCCCTGCCCATCTTGCCACCCTACCGCATTCCTTATGCATTGGCCAAGGCCGCAGCACGGCCCTCAGCACCCCAGCAGCTTCAGTCCCCTGGTGCATAAGTGTCATGTAATGTCCCCAGGGGGAGTGCCCCATGCCCCGTGCCTTGTCTCACTCCAACAAACTTCTCTTTCAAGAGTCAGTGCAGGGATTTCCTTGGCAGTCCCATGGTTAAAAAATAAAAAAGAAATAAAATGCATTTACTAGTAGAAAGAAAGAGTTAAAATAATGATCTAAAATAAAAATGAAAAAATTTTAAATATAAATTTATTTCTTTTAATTGGAGGTTAATTACTTTACAATATTGTATTGGTTTTGCCACACATCAACATGAATCCGCCACAGGCATACACGTGTTCCCCATCCTGAACCCCCCTCCCTCCTCCCTCCCCGTACCATCCCTCTGTGCCGGGGGGAAACTTTTAGGCAAGCTAGAGAGCTATCAGAGGGGTTTAACTGAAACATCCCTTTCAAATGCAGAAGACTTGAGCCCTGATTTGACTTTTTCCAGAGAATATTAGAAGAGTGGAAAAGCAGGCAGACTCTGGTCTTGGGGGGTGGATGCTCAAGAAATTCCAGGGGGAACCCCTGAAGCCTGATCATGTCCTTGCGTTTTGTCAGGCTTCCTTCCGCATGACCTTGTCACGGGCGGGATTCCTCACGCTGGCCCCCGGCACCTCTGGGTCGTCCCAGTGAACCAGTCACAAGCATCCAGTCACAAAAGTCCACACTGCCTTTTGAAGCCTTGCCTTATTCCTCTTAGGAGGACTTGTATAGGTGAGGTCTGAGGTTCTTTAATCTCTGTGTTTCCATTTTCTTGGCCTGGGTGCCCTGGAGAGCAGGCAACTTCCTCTACTTCTCTGTGTGAACCATGGCACCTGGCTTGTAACAGGTACCCAATCAATGGCTGGGGAGACAGAAGTGATGGTCTTGACCCCATGAATAGACCCTATTAATATATTGCTTTAACCAACAGGACTAAGTAGATAGAGCTATCTTTACTGATAAGAAGGAACTCCCCAGAGCCCAGTTTCTTCTCTCCTATCCTGGAAGCCATAAACAATGTTTCCCCTCTGTTTCAGGTTCCTGAGAGGGGAAGAGAAATTTCCTCAAGCCAGCTGCTCTTGGCAGCTTTCCTCAACCATATCTAACCCAGGTGGGAGCTCAAGGAGTCACCTCCAGGTTAATGAGCACACAATGGCTACAATGTGCTGGGCTCTGGGTGAAGAGAACAATCTCTCTAGTCTTTATTGTTTACAACAATTTAACAAAAACACTGCACACAAGTGGAGGGGTGGCAGCCTAAGACAGATCATCACAGGGAAGGAGTGGAGGATGATAGAGGAGGGAGTCTAAAAATGCAACAACCCTCCCTGGAAATCAGACTGGGGTGGCACCTGCTATCTCCTGATGGGGTGGTGGTGGTTTTGTTTTGGTAGCCAAGGAGGCACTGAAGAGGAAAAAAGTGGCTTAACAGGTCCCAATTATTAAGAGTTCACTATGCACCAGATACGCTTCTCTGATAGCTCAGTTGATAGATAAACCTCTTGCAATATAGGAAACGCCGGTTTGATCCCTGGGTTGGGAAGATAGGCAACCACTCCCATATTCTTGGACTTCCCTCGTGGCTCAGCTGGTAAAGAATCTGCCTGCCTGCGATGTGGGAGACCTGGGTTCAATCCCTGGGTTGGGAAGATTCCCTTGCCTGGAGAATCCCATGGACAGAGAAGCAGAGCAGTCTATGGTCCAGGGGGTCAAAGCATGCATGTTGCGGCAGAACGGGGTGAAGTGAGGAGCTTTTCCTAGAGATGCTGATAGGTGCGCTGAGACAAAGCGGAGTCAAGTTTCCTCTGAGGAGGGCCAAGCCACTAGCCTATTGTGGGGAAGGGGCTAATACCACAGCATCCATTCTAGGCATATTTGCCAAAATGAAAGAGACTCTAACAGATCTTTGAATACCCATGTTCACAGCATTTTTCCTATTTGGAACCAGTTTGTTGTTCTATGTCCAGTTCTAACTGTTGCTTCCTGACCTGCATGTAGGTTTCTCAAGAGGCAGGTCAGGTGGTCTGGTATTCTCATCTCTTTCAGAATTTTCCACAGTTTGTGGTGATCCACACAGTCAAAGGCTTTGGCATTGTCAATAAAGCAGAAGTAGATGTTTTTCTGGAGCTCTCTTGCTTTTTTGATGATCCAACGGATGTTTGAAATTTGATCTCTGGTGCCTCTGCCTTTTCTAAATCCAGTTTGAACACCTGGAAGTTCATGATTCATGAACTGTTGAAGTCTGGCTTGGAGAATTTTGAGCATTCCTTTGCTAGCATGTGAGATGAGTGCAATTGTGCAGTACTTTGAATATTTTTGGCATTGCCTTTCTTTGGGATTGGAAACTGATCTTTTTTAGTCCTGTGGCCACTGCTGTTTTCCAAATTTGATGGCATATTGAGTGCAGCACTTTCACAATATCATCTTTTAAGATTTGAAACAGCTCAACTGGAATTCCATCACCTTCACTAGCTTTGTTCGTAGTGGGCTTTCTAAGGCCCACTTGAGTTCACATTCCAGGATGTCTGGCTCTAGGTGAGTGATCACACCATTGTGGTTATCTGGGTCATGAAGAAATTTTTTGTATAGCTCTTCCGTGATTCTTGCCACCTCTTAATATCTTCTGCTTCTGTTAGGACCATACCATTTCTGTCCTTTATTGAGCCCATGTTTGCGTGAAATGTTCCCTTGGTATCTCTAATTTTCTTGAAGAGACCTCAAATCTTTCCCATTCTGTTGTTTTCCTCTGTTTCTTTGCACTGATTACTGAGGAAGGCTTTCTTATCTCTCCTTGCTATTCTTTTTTTTTTCTTAATATATATATTTTATTGAAGTATAGTTGACTTATAATGTTTCATGTACACAGCAAGGTGATTCAGTTATACATTGCATTCAAATGAGTGTATCGTTCCTTTTCTCCTTTGCCTTTAGCTTCTCTTCTTTTCTCAGCTATTTGTAAGGCCTCCTTAGACAATCATTTTGCCTTTTTTCATTTCTTTTTCTTGGGGATCATCTTGATCACTGCCTCTTGTACAATATCATGAACCTCTGTCCATAGTTCTTCAGGCACTTTGCCTATCAGATCTAATCCCTTGAATCTATTTGTTACTTCCATTGTATAATCATAAGGGATTTGATTTATGTTGTACCTGAATGGTCTAGCGGTTTTCCCTACTTTCTTCAATTTAAGTCTGAATTTGGCAATAAGGAATTCATGATCTGAACCACAGTCAGCCTCCTGGTCTTGTATTTGCTGGCTGTATAGAGCTTCTCCATCTTTGACTTCAAATAATATAATAAATCTGATTTCAGTATTGACCATCTGGTGATGTCCATGCATAGAGTCTTCTCTTGAGTTGTTGGAAGAGGGTGTTTGCTATGACCAGTGTGTTCTCTTGGCAAAACTCTGTTAGCCTTTACCCTGCTTCATTTTGTACTCTAAGGCCAACTTTGCCTGTTACTCCAGGTATCTCTTGACTTCCTACTTTTGCATTCCAGTCCCCTATTGATGAACATGCTCTTTGGTTGTTCAGTTCTAGCAGGTCTTGTACGGTC
>NW_017189546.1:0-76257 GCF_001704415.2 Capra hircus | reverse complement strand
AGAGAGATACTGTTGATCAATTATATCCTCATAAAATGCTGTGAAAGACAAATTGAAGTCATACAGGGATATTTCTTTTGTGAGTTGGATTCTTTCATTTAGCATAATACTTTCACTGTCCACCAATGCTGCAGCATATATTTAGTATTTAATTTATCTTTATTGTCAAAAATATTTTCATCTTATGGCTATAATGTATTGTATTCATCTATTCATGAGTTGATAGACATGTGAGTCACTTCCATATTTTGGCTATTATGAATAATGCTACTATGAACCTTCGTGTACAAGTTTTGTGTGGACATTTGTTTTTATTTCTCTTGGGTATATATACCTAGTGATGGAATCACTGCGTCATATGTGAAACCATTTGAGGATTTGCCAAACTGTTTCCTAATGGGATTACCACTTTTATTTCCTGCCAGTAATGGATGAGGGTTTCCAATTTCACCATATCTTCATGAAAATAGTTATTGTCTGTCTATTTTAGTTTAGCCATTTTAGTGGATGAGAAATTTTACTCATTGTAGTTTTATTTGCATTTCCCTGATAACTAATGATGTTGAATGACTTTGAATATACTTACTGGCCATTTTTTATATCTTTGAACAAATATCTGTTCAAACTCTTTGGATGCTCTCAATTGGGTTATTTGGTTTCTTGCTAATAACACTGTCAATTAATAAAAACACTGAGGTATAATTACTTTTATATCCTGGATACTAGCCTTTTATCAGATATATGATTTGCAAATTTTTCTCCCACTTTGTGCATTATCTTTGCATTTTCTTGATAGTGCCTTTGAAGTACAAAAGTTCTTAATTTTGAAGAAGCCAACCAGTGCACTAAGTGCAGCCAAGGGTCAGGGGCGGTCAGGGGCAGAAGCTGGGAAGACCCCATGCCTGAAGGGTGGTGGCCAAGAGGAGTTACCCCACATCCGAGGTCAGGGGCAGCAGCCGAGAGTGCCAGGCTGCGACCGTGCCAGAACGGCCGAGAGGAGCAACCCTGTGTATGAGGCCAGGGGGCAGCGGCCGGTAGGAGCAACCCCACATCCAAGGAGTGGTGGCTGCACAGGTGCGGGAAGGCCTAGAGGAGCTATCCCACGTTGAAGGTCAGGAACGGCGGCGGGTAAGGAGATACCCTCATCCAAGCTAAGGAGCAGCAGCTGCGCTTTGCTGGAGCAACTGTGAAGAGATACCCCACGCCCAAGGTAAAAGAAACCCAAGTAAGAGGGTAGGTGTTGCAAGAGGGCATCAGAGGGCAGACACACTGAAACCATACTCACAGAAAACTAGTCAATCTAATCACACTAGGACCACAGCCTTGTCTAACTCAATGAAACTAAGCTATGTCCATGAGGCAACCCAAGACAGGTGGGTCATGGTGGAGAGGTCTGACAGAATGTGGTCCACTGGAGAAGGGAATGGGCAAACCACTCTCAGTATTCTTGCCTTGAGAACCCCATGAACAGGATGAAAAGGAAAAATGATAAGATACTGAAAGAGGAACTCCCCAGGTCAGTAGGTGAACACTATGATACTGGAGATCAGTGGAGAAATAACTCCAGAAAGAATGAAGGGATGGAGCCAAAGCAAAAACAATACCCAACTGTGGATGTGACTGGTGACAGAAGCAAGATCAGATGCTGTAAAGACCAATATTGCATAGGAACCTGGAATGTCAGGTCCATGAATCAAGGCAAATTGGAAGTGGTCAAACAGGAGATGGCAAGAATGAACGTCAACATTCTAGGAATTAGAGAACTAAAATGGACTGGAATGGGTGAATTTAACTCAGATGACCATTATATCTACTACTGTGGGCAGGAATTCCTCAGAAGAAATGGAGTAGCCATCATGGTAAACAAAAGAGCCTGAAATGCAGTACTTGGATGCAATCTCAAAAACGACAGAATGATCTCTGTTTGTTTCCGAGGCAAATCATTCAATATAACAGTAATCCAAGTCTATGCCCCAACCAGTAATGCTGAAGAAGCTGAAGTTGAACCATTCTATGAAGCCCTACAAGACCTTTTAGAACTAACACCAAAAAAAGATGTTGTCTTCATTATAGGGGACTGGAATTCAAAAGTAGGAAGTCAAGAAAAACCTGGAGTAATAGGCAAATTTGGCCTTGGAATGCAGAATGAAGCAGGGCAAAGACTAATAGAGTTTTGCCAAGAATATGCATTGGTCATAGCAAACACCCTCTTCCAACAACACAAGAGAAGACTCTACACATGGACATCACCAGATGGTCAACACTGAAATCAGACTGATTATATTCTTTGAAGCCAAAGATGGAGAAGCTATATACAGTCAACAAAAACAAGACCAGGAGCTGACTGTGGCTCCAGATCGTGAACTCCTTATTACCAAATTCAGACTTAAATTGAAGAAAGTAGGGGAAACGGCTAGACCATTGAGGTATGACCTAAATCAAATCCCTTAAGATGATACAGTGGAAGTGAGAAATAAATTTAAGGGCCTAGATCTGATAGATAGAGTGCCTGATGAACTATGGAATGAGGTTCGTGACATTGTACAGGAGACAGGGATCAAGACCATCCCCATGGAAAAGAAATGCAAGAAAGCAAAATGGCTGTCTGGGGAGGCCTTACAAATAGCTGTGAAAAGAAGAGAGGCGAAAAGCAAAGGAGCAAAGGAAAGATATAAGCATCTAAATGCAGAGTTCCAGAGAATAGCAAGAAGAGATAAGAAAGCCTTCCTCAGGGATCAATGCAAAGAAATAGAGGAAAAGAACAGAATGGGAAAGACTAGAGATCTCTTCAAGAAAATTAGAGATACTCAGGGAACATTTCATGCAAAGATGGGCTTGATAAAGGACAGAAATCATATGGACCTAACAGAAGAAGAGATATTAAGAAGAGGTGGCAAGAATAGACAGAAGAACTATATAAAAAAGATCTTCATGACCCAGATAATCACGACGGTGTGATCACTCACCTAGAGCCAGACATCCTGGAATGTGAAGTCAAATGGGCCTTAGAAAATATCACTATGAACAAAGCTAGTGGAGGTGATGGAATTCCAGTTGAGCTGTGTCACATCCTGAAAGATGATGCTGTGAAAGTGCTGCATTCTATATGCCAGCAAATTTGGAAAACTCAGCAGTGGCCACAGGACTGGAAAAGGTCAGTTTTCATTCCAATTCCAAAGAAAGGCAAGGCCAAAGAATGCTCAAACTACTGCACAATTGCACTCATCTTACATGCACGTAAAGTAATGCTCAAAATTCTCCAAGCCAGGCTTCAGCAATACGTGAACCCTGAGCTTCCAGATGATCAAGCTGGTTTTAGAAAAGGCAGAGGAACCAGAGATCAAATTGCCAACATCTGCTGGATCATGGAAAAAGCAAGAGAGTTCCAGACAAACATCTATTTCTGCTTTATTGACTATGCCAAAGCCTTTGACTGTGTGGATTACAATAAATTGTGAAAAATTCTGAGAGAGATGGGAATACCAAGACCACCTGCCCTGCCTCTTGAAAAATCTGTATGCAGGTCAGGAAGCAACAGTTAGAACTGGACATGGAACTGGTTCCAAATAGGAAAAGGAGTACATCACGGCTGTATACTGTCACCCTGCTTATTTAACTTCTATGCAGAGTACATCATGAGAAACGCTGGACTGGAAAAAACAGAAGCTGGAATCCAGATTGCCAGGAGAAATATCAATAACCTCAGATATGCAGATGACACCATCCTTATGGCAGAAAGTGAAGAGGAGCTAAAAAGCCTCTTGATGAAAGTGAAAGTGGAGACAGAACGTGAAGAGGAACTAAAAAGCCTCTTGATGAATGTGAAAGAGGAGAGTGAAAAAGTTGGCTTAAAGCTCAATATTCAGAAAATGAAGATCATGGCATCCGGCCCCATCGCTTCAGGGATACAGATGGGAAAACAATGGAAACAGTGTCAAACTTTATTTTGGGGCTCCAAAATCACTGCAGATGGTGACTGCAGCCATGAAATTAAAAGACGCTTACTCTTTGGAAGAAAACTTATGACCAACCTAGGTAGCATATTGAAAAGCAGAGACACTTTGCCGACTAAGGTTCTTCTAGTCAAGGCTATAGTTTTTCCAGTAGTCATGTATGGATGTAAGATTTGGACTGTGAAGAAGGCTGAGCGTCGAATAATTGATGCGTTTGAACTGGTTTTGGAGAAGACTCTTAAGAGTCCCTTGGACTGCAAGGAGATTCAACCAGTCCATTCTAAAGGAGATCAGCCCTGGGATTTCTTTGGAAGGAATGATGCTAAAGCTGAAACTCCAGTACTTTGGCCACCTCATGCGAAGAGTTGACTCATTGGAAAAGTCTCTGATGCTGGGAGGGATTGGGGCAGGAGGAGAAGGGGACGACAGAGGATGAGATGGCTGGATGGCATCACTGACTCGATGGACGTGAGTCTGAGTGAACTCCAGGAGTTGGTGATGGACAGGGAGGCCTGGGGTGCTGCGATTCATGGGGTGGCAAAGAGTCGGACATGACTGAGAGAGTGAACTGAACTGAACTGAATATATATATTTTTTAATTTGGGAACTTGTACTTTGGTGTTGTATCTTAGTAAAAAATTCAAGATCATGAAAATTTGCTCTGATGCTTTCTCCTATGAATTTTATAGCTTTAGCTCTTACATTTAGATATTTGACTCATTTTGAATTAATTTCTCTACGTGGTGTGAAGTTGGGTATCCATTCCATTGTTTTGCTTATAGATATACACTATGTTTCAGCACCATTTGTTGAAAAAAAAATGTTTTTCTCCATTGAATATTCTTGGCACTCATTGAAATAAATTGAACAGAAATGTAACAGCTCATTTCTGAATTCTCAATCCTATGCCATTGATCTGTATAACTTTATGCCAGTACCATGCAGTCTAGATTACTATAGTTTTGTATTAAGTTTTGAAAATGGATAATGTGAGTCTCCAACTTTGCCTCTTTTCTTTAAAATTGTCTTTGTTCCAAGATTTTAATATTTCTAAATCCTCTGTTTGTTCATATCATTCTTATTTTTGAAAAGTTTTAATATCTCAAAAGAGTAATCTCCATACTCTTTACTGAAGAAATCAAGTCCTTCTTTGCTCAGTCCAGGCCTAAATTTTAAGCCTTGTCTCACACTTTTCCTATTTCTTCAAACTATACACTGATCTCATCTCTGAGCATACCCCATACATTCTCAGCCATGTGCCTTTGATCATGTTATTCTCTTTACTAGACTGCCCTGCAACCTCTTCACTGTGCTATACACTCCCTTATTCAACTACTTAATTAACAATTCTATTTGTCTATAATTTTCATCTTAAACTCAACATATCCAAAATATATCATTAGCTTTTCTCCAAAATCTATTCCTCCTCTAGTCTGTCCTATCTTATTAAATAGTGCCACCAATTATTCAAGCCAAAAATCAGGAGTTATCTTTTGTTTCTTTTCAATCTCTCATATCTCAAGTCCATGAGCAAATTCTGAGGAATCTACCTGAAAGATACATTACATATCCATCGCTGCTGCTATACTCTAGTACATGCCATTATCTTCTATTACCTGGACAACTACAATAACCAACTAACTGGCCCCTTGCATAATACATGCCACATATAACAATATATTAATGAATGTAATCCTTTTATAAATATAAAATAGACCACATTCCACTCTTGTAGCAACTTCCCATTGCAACTAGAATATAATAAAAACTATTACCATTGCCTGCAAAGCTCTATATTATATATCAGTTTTAGTTTATTTCTCCTAATTGACTCCCTACTCTTCTCCATTTTCCTCAGTATGCAGCAGATATACTGTCTCCTTCTTTCCTCAAGCACACTGAGATAATTTTGTATGAAGGTATTTTCACTTGTGGTTTAAGCTATCCTGAAATTTTGTTAATACAGTTGGCTTCTACATATCATTTAAATATCAGTCTAAATATCACTGCTTCAGGAGGGGGCACTGTTCTGACTATAGTAACCAAGCTTTCACCCTTGTATCCAGAATACAAAGAGAACTCTCTAAAGTCAATAATATGAAAAAAAAAATAACATCCAATTAAAAATGGGAAAAAACTTTGAAAACACATTTCACTAAAGACGATATAAGAATGACACACAAGCACATAAAATGCATTCAGCATGTTTTAGCTATTTGGAAAATGTGAATTAAAACCACAATTAGATATTACAACATATCTATGTGAAAGACTAAAATAAAAAAAAAAGTGATAACATCTAATATTAACCAGCATATAGAACAACTGGATAACTCATACTTTGGTGGTGGGAATGAAAAATGGTACAGACACTCTGGAAAACAATTTGGAAATTCTTTATAAAAGTAAATATTGAGAGACAAGATGGTAGAGAAGTAGATGGACATGGGGAACATCTTTCTCCATGGATGCATTAGGAACACACCTTCAGACACAGGTGATCTTGCAGAAAACCAGCTAATAGCAGGCAAGAGTCCCTCACCACCAGAAAGGAATATATAGATCCATGCAAAACTTGGTAGGATGAAGGAAGGGAGGGAAAAAGAAGAGAGAGAGCAGAACTGAACCTACACCTCTGGAGGATGAGAGAACTGAAGCAGGGGTCAGGTCCCCACATCAGGGCAATAGTCTGGGGCAGGAGAATTTGAGGCTGTTGGAGAGTGCAGCAACTGATCTGTGACGGTCTGAATGGAATGAGAACCACACAGACGATCCTTGCACCACCCTACCCTGGACAGGGTAGCAAGTAGCCTGGAATGTGTGGCAGCTGGGAACTGGAGCATAGGGATTGGAGAGTAATCCCAGGGTGAGGTCTGCCGTTGACTGTGGGGAGACAGCCTGAGTGGATGTAAAAGAGAATATCACAGAGGGAAATGCCTTTGGGGGAAAGTTGTGCAGCCATGGAGGCAAGGCTATACTGCTGAGTCATGTGAAGAGGGTAGAGCCATCACTGCAGCCTCTCTCTCCCAACACACCAGCATAGGCAGCTGACCAATAAAGGCCCCAGAGAGGGTAGCTTTTAAGTGCCTGATGCACCAAGCAATAGAGGACTCCAGCCAGGCAGGCCCTTAAGTGCCTGACGTGCCAAGCAACAGAGAATGACCAAAGAGGCCCTTTGAACACAATCTGCCAGAGGCTAGCAAAATAACCTAATAGTGCCATAGTTTCTGTGTCTGAGGCCACCAGCATCCCTGATTACTTGCTGCTGCCAGGATAATCACAATCCAAGCAGCTGCACCACCTCCATGCTCAATCCTTACTGGGGCAGAGCTGCCAGAGAATAGAAAAAATCCTAATAGCACCATATCTACTGTGCCAATGGCCACTGGCGCCCCTGTGTAGCTGGCATTGACAGGGTCTCCATGATCCAAGCAGCCATGCCACAGCCATCCCTGTTCCTCCCTGGGGCAGAGCCAAGTCCTCCAGGGCAATCTCAGGAACAAACTCTTGTGGATGACTCACATGCAGAGGTGGAGATAAAACCACAATTGAAACCCAGGGGCACTCTGGCTAAGGAAGAGGATCAAAAACCTTCCCAACAGATGTACAAGCTGCAAACTAAATTCACATGATCACCTAGGCAGACTGTGCTTATGGAATATATAAAAGGACAATGAGAGTTCCAACAAAAGAAAACACACTAGTTTTGTCAGCTGTGAACATTGGAGGCAAGAGATGCAGGAGTAGGGCCAGATTACAGTGTGAGCTGACCTCACAGCAGGTCCAGAGACAAGGCCAGTATTGGAGGGCATCCTAAGGAGGCAGAGAGAGACTGACTCACAGCATGGGAAAGGACATTGGCAACTGAGATCTGAGAGAAACATTTATCATTATTCTTAGATTTTTATTCATTCTGTAGTTGGTTCTGGATTTTTTTTCTTCTTTTTTTCTCTATTGCTATGGTTGTTGGCTATATTATTATTATTAATTCTATTTAAGTTTTTGAGAACTTTTTTTTTACATGCTATCATTTTTATTGAAGTGAAACTCACATGCCATAAAATACCACTAGTAGTAATAGTAGTGAAGTCAGTCAGTCGTGTCTGACTCTTTGCGACCCCATGGACTGTAGTCTACCAGGCTCCTCCATCCATGGAATTTTCCAGGCAAGAGTACTGGAGTGGGTTACCATTTCCTTCTCTAGGGGATCTTTCCAACCCAGGGACTGAACCCAGGTCTCCTGCATTGTAGGTAGATGTTTTTACCAGCTGAGCCACCAGGGAATATACTACTAAACATGTACAATTCAATGCCTTCTGGTACATTCAAAATGCTGTGAAACCACCAGAAGTATATAATTTCAGGACATTTCCATTGTCTCAAAATATCTGTAGTTATTAGTCACTGCTTATTAATTTGTCACTTGTCCTTACCAATGACTTAATTTGTGTTTGTTTTTAATGTGTTTATTTATATTAATTGGAGGATAACTACTTTGCAATATTGTGATGGCCTCTGCCATACATCAAGAATGGCCCATAGGCATACATGGGTCCTCTCCCTCCTGAATGCCCCTTCCCACCTCCCTCCCCACCCCATCCATCCAGTTTGTCACATATAACTGGTTTTAGGCTCCCTGCATCATACATCAAACTCCCACTGGCTGTATGTTTTACATATGGTAATATATATATTTCAATGCTATTCTCTCAAATCATCCCACCCCCTCCTCCCACTGTGTCAAAAGGCCAATCCTTATGTCTGATGTGTCTCCTTTGCTGTTTTGTACATAGGATCATCAGTACTATCTTTCTGTATTCCATATATGTGTATTAATATATGATAACTATCTTTCCTTTTCTGACTTACATCATTCTGTATACTGAACTCTAGGTTCATCCATCAATTTAAAACTGACTGAAATACATTCATTTTTATACTTGAGTAATATTTCATTGTGTATATGTACCACAACTTCCTTATCCATTCTTCTGCCAATGGACATTTAGGTTGCTTCCATGTCCTAGTTATTGGAAACAGTGCTGCAGTGAAAATTGTGGTATTTGTATATTTTTAAAATATGGTTTACTAGGATATATGCCAGTAACGCTGAAGAAACTGACATTGAATGTTTTTATGAAGACCTACAAGATCTTTTAGAAGTAACAACTGAAAAAGATGTGCTTTTCATTATAGGGGACTGGAATGCAAAAGTAGGAAGTCAAGAAACACCTGGAGTAACAGGCAACTTTGGCCTTGGAATGCAGAATGAAGCAGGGCAAAGACTAATAGAATTTTGCCAAGAAAATGCACTGCTCATAGCAAACACCCTCTTCCAACAACACAAGAGAACACTCTACACATGGACATCACCAGACAGTTAACACCGAAATCAGATTGATTATATTCTTTGCAGCCAAAATGGAGAATCTCTATACAGTCAACAGAAACAAGACCAGGAGCTGACTGTGGCTCAGATCATGAACTCCTTATTGACAAATTCAGACTTAAATTGAAGAAAGTAGGGAAAACCGCTAGACCATTGAGGTATGACCTAAATCAAGTCCCTTATGATTATGCAGTGGAAGTGAAAAATAGATTTAAGGGCCTAGATCTGATAGATAGAGTGCCTGATGAACTATGGAATGAGGTTCATGACATTGTACAGGAGACAGGTATCAAGGCCATCCCCATAGAAAAGAAATGCAAAAAAGCAAAATGGTTGTCTGGGGAGGCCTTACAAATAGCTGTGAAAAGAAGAGAGGCGAAAAGCAAAGGAGAAAAGGAAAGATATAAGCATCTGAATGCAGAGTTCCAAAGAATAGCAAGAAGAGATAAGAAAGCCTTCCTCAGGGATCAATGCAAAGAAATAGAGGAAAAGAACAGAATAGGAAAGACTAGAGATCTCTTCAAGAAAATTAGAGATACCCAGAGGACATTTCATGCAAAGATGGGCTTGATAAAGGACAGAAATGGTATGGACCTAACAGAAGCAGAAGATATTAAGAAGAGGTGGCAAGAATAGAAAGAAGAACTGTACAAAAAAGACCTTCACGATCCAGATAATCACAATGATGTGATCACTAATCTAGACCCAGACATCCTGGAATGTGAAGTCAAGTAGGCCTTAGAAAGCATCACTACAAACAAAGCTAGTGGAGGTGATGGAATTCCAGTTGAGCTGTGTCACATCCTGAAAGATGATGCTGTGAAAGTGCTGCATTCTATATGCCAGCAAATTTGGAAAACTCAGCAGTGGCCACAGGACTGGAAAAGGTCAGTTTTCATTCCAATTCCAAAGAAAGGCAATGCCAAAGAATGCTCAAACTACCGCACAATTGCACTCATCTTACATGGTAGTAAAGTAATGCTCAAAATTCTCCAAGCCAGGCCTTAGCAATACATGAACTGTGAACTCCCTGATGTTCAAGCTGGTTTTAGAAAAGGCAGAGGAACCAGAGATCAAATTGCCAACATCTGCTAGATCATGGAAAAAGCAAGAGAGTTCCAGACAAACATCTATTTCTGCTTTATTGACTATGCCAAAGCCTTTGACTGTGTGGATCACAATAAACTGTGGAAAATTCTGAGAGAGATGGGAATACAAGATCACCTGACCTGCCTCTTGAGAAATCTGTTTGCAGGTCAGGAAGCAGCAGTTAGAACTGGGCATGGAACAACAGAATGGTTCCAAATAGGAAAAGAAGGACATCAAGGCTGCATATTGTTACCCTGCTTATTTAACTTCTGTGCAGAGAACATCATGAGAAACGCTGGGCTGGAAGAGACACAAGCTGGAATCAAGATTGCCGGGAGAAATAGCAATAACCTCAGATATGCAGATGACACCAGCCTTATGGCAGAAAGTGAAGAAGAGCTAAAAAGCCTCTCTATGAAAGTGAAAGAGGAGAGTGAAAAAGTTGGCTTAAAGCTCAACATTCAGAAAACGAAGATCATGGCATCTGGTCCCATCACTTCATGGGAAATAGATGGGGAAACAGTGGAAACAGTGTCAGGCTTTATTTAAAGATATAGAGAGAGATAAAGAAAGAATGTTGCAGTTAAGAAAACAGAGGAGAGAAAGAGGCTGATATTCCTTGGTTTACACAGAAAGCCAATAAAGGCCAAGACAAGGGACTTACACCGTTCACGTAGGCCACAGGCGCCCGCTTGAATAGCGGAGGGTGCCCCGCCTTGGGCTCCCTCTCACGTGGGTCTTAGAAGCCTGGGCAGGAAAGTGAACCCAGAGGGCCTCTATGCCCCAGGGAGTCAGCCTGAAAAGAAGATAAAGGAAGAAACAAAGAAAGACATGGGGGAGCCAAGCAATGATGACATGAGGCCCAATACTTTTATTTTTCCAGGGAGCTTATATACCTTTAGCTGTACATAGAGAATAATGGAAAATACAAAGTCATGCAGGGTCAGCAGCCCTGACCCTTACTGAGACCAGGCGTTCCTCCTGTATGCCTATCTGTATACATGGGTCTTAGGTGATTTACATCATCTTCTGGCCAGGAGGCCTATTAGCATTTTATGGCCCTTTTCTGATAAGGGTCTGTCAACCAGAAAACTTATTTGCCCTAAAAGTGGTGTTCTTTCCAAAGTCTGGTGCCACTCTCAAAAAGCACTAAACAAAGTTACATTCTTACATAGCAAGGATACAATGATTTATAACAAAGAAAGAGGAGTACAGTGATTTACAACAAAGAGAAAATTCATTAACTCAAAAGTCTAGTATTGCTAACATCAAAACTACTATATCCCTTTTTTTTACATCCTAATTACATTGATTAATATCCTTCCAGATGCCTAAAAGATAAAGGATATGGAGGCCTGGCAGTAATCATTAACTCAACAATGAAACCCTTCACCAATATAATTCTTAGGTCTTTAAAAGGCTCTATGTCTTTAAGATGGTTTAAGCTTCCCGTGCCTCTCACAGTTGGGAGGTTGTAAACAATCACATGCATAGTTGTAAAAGTCCGGGGAAAACTGTCAGGCAAATTAGAGAGCCATCAGAGGGGTTTGAGCTGAGACACTCCTTTTATATGCAGTAGACTATTAACTGGAGCTCTAAGTTAACTTTTTCCAGAGAAAGGTAGTTGGGGATAGCCCCTGTTAATGTCATAAGAGTGTACTATAGCAGATAGTAAACAGATTTTGGTTTTGGGGTAGATGCTCGGGCAGAGGACCCATTGAGATCTGACTCGCCTTTGCCTGTCAGGCCTCTTCCTCATGACCTTTGTCATGGGTGGCATCTCCTGTGCTGGATCCCGGCAGTAAAAGAATGAAACTAGAACACTTTCTAACACCATACACAAAAATAAAATCAAAATGGATTAAACATCTAAATGTAAGACCAGAAACTATAAAACTCCTAGAGGAAAACATAGGCAAAACACTCTTTGACATAAATCACAGCAGGATCCTCTATGACCCACCTATCTCCCAGCGTAATGGAAATAAAAGCAAAATAAACAAATGCGACCTAATTAATAATAATAATAACAAAAGCTTTTTCACAACGAAGGAAACTATAAGCAAAGTGAAAAGACAGCCTTCAGAATGGGAGAAAATAATAGCAAACGAAGCAAAGGACAAATAATTAATCTCAGAAATATACAAGCAACTCCCGCAGCTCAATTGCAGAAAAATAAAAGACCCAATCAAAAAGTGGGCCAAATAACCAAACAGACAGTTCTCCAAAGATGATGACCATTTGGATGGATGTGAGATAATAACAGCAAAGGAAACAACTGACAAAGAATTGATTTCCAAAATACACAAGCAGCTCATGAATCTCAATACTGGAAAAACAAACAAACCAATCAAAAAATGGGCAGAAGACCTAAACAGACATTTCTCAAAAGAAGACATACAAATAGCCAATAAACAAATGAAAACATGCACAATGTCCCTCATTATTAGGGAAATTATTTTTTTAATCACACTTTTCATTTCCTTTATATACTTATGGTTTTCCCTTGTGGATCATGGGTAAAGAATCCACCTACAATGTGGAGACCTGGATTCAATCCGTGGGTTGGGAAAATACCCTGAAGAAGGGAAAGGCTACTACTGTATAGTCCATGGGATCGTAAAGAGTTGGACATGACTGAGCAACTGAACTTAACTGAATTGATATCTTCAGGACATTCCATCCAAATTAAGAAGAATACATTCTTAAGTGCACATGAAACATTCCCCAGGATAGACCACATCTTGGGTCACAAATCAAGCCTCACTAATTTAAGAAAATTAAAATCATATCAAGCATCTTTTCTGACCACACTATAGACTAAATATCAATTACAGGGAAAAAATTAAAAATCACAAACATATTGAGATTAAACAATATGTTCCTAAGTAATAAACAGGTCACTGAAGAAATAAAAATGGACATTTAAAAATTCCTGGAAACAAATAACAATAAAAACACGATGACCTGAAACCTATGGGAAGCACCAAAGGCAGGTCCAAAGGGAAAGTTTGTAGCAATATAATCACACCTCAATAAATCAGAAAGACATTGAATAAACAACCTACCTTTACATCTAAAACAACTGAAAAAAAGAACAAGAAAACCTAAAAATTAGTGGAAAGAAAGAAATCATAATGATCAGAGGAGAAATAAATCAAAAAATAACTAAAGGAAATGGTAGCAAAGCTTAATAAAACTAAAATGTGATTCTTGGGAAGGTAAACAAAACTGACAAACCATTAGCCAGTATCACCAACTAAAAACTGGAAAGGAATCAAATCAACAGAATTAGAAATGAAAAAAGAAAAGTTACAACAGACAATGCAAAAATACAAAGGATCATGAGAGACTATTATGAGCAACTATATGCCAATAAAATGGACAAACTGCAAGAAATGGACAGTTTCTTAGAAAAGTTCAACCTTCCAAGACTGAGCCAGGAAGAAATAGAAATTAGGGTGAAGCCAATTACAAGCACTGAAATAAAAACTGTAATTTAAAAATCTATCAAAAAACAAAAGCCAATGGACAGATGGCTTCATGGGCAAATTCTATCAAACATTTGGAAAAGAACTAATGCCTATTCTTCAGAAACTCTTTCAAAAAATTGCAAAAGAAGGAACACATCCAAACTCATTCCATGAGGCCATAATCACCCTGATACCAAAGCCAGAAAAAGACATCCACAAAAGAAAGAAAGAAAATTACACACCAATAACACTGATATTGCAAAAATCCTCAACAAAATTCTGGTAAACAGAATTCAGCAACACAATGAAAAGATCATACACCACAATCAAATTGGGTTTATCACACGTATGCAACAATTCATACTGTACATGCTACTGGAGATCAGTGGAGAAATAACTCCAGAAAGAATGAAGGGATGGAGCCAAAGCAAAAACAATACCCAACTGTGGATGTGACTGGTGACAGAAGCAAGATCCGATGCTGCAAAGAGCAATATTGCATAGGAACCTGGAATGTCAGGTCCATGAATCAAGGCAAATTGGAAGTGGTCAAACAGGAGATGGCAAGAGTGAATGTCGACATTCTAGGAATCAGCGAACTAAAATGGACTGGAATGGGTGAATTTAACTCAGATGACCATTATATCTACTACTGTGGGCAGGAATTCCTCAGAAGAAATGGAGTAGCTATCATGGTCAACAAAAGAGTCTGAAATGCAGTACTTGGATGCAACCTCAAAAACTACAGAATGATCTCTGTTTGTTTCCGAGGCAAATCATTCAATATCACGGTAATCCAAGTTTATGCCCCAAGCAGTAATGCTGAAGAAACTGAATTTGAACGGTTTTATGAAGACCTACAAGATCTTTTAGAACTAAAAGATGTGATTTTCATTATAGGGGACTGGAATGCAAAACCAGGAAGTCAAGAAACACCTGGAGTAAAAGGTAAATTTGGCCTTGGAATGCAGAATGACGCAGGGCAAAGACTAATAGAGTTTTGCCAAGAAAATGCACTGGTCATAGCAAACACCCTCTTGCAACAACACAAGAGAAGACTCTACACATGGACATCACCAGATGGTCAACACTGAAGTCAGATTGATTATATTCTTTGCAGCCAAAATGGAGAAGCTCTATACAGTCAACAGAAACAAGACCAGGAGCTGACTGTGGCTCAGATCATGAACTCTTTATTACTAAATTCAAACTGAAATTGAAAGTAGGGAAAACTGCTAGACCATTCAGGTATGACTTAAATCAAATCCCTTATGATGATACAGTGGAAGTGAGAAATATATTTAAAGGCCTAGATCTGATAGATAGAGTGCCTGATGAACTATGGAATGAGGTTTGTGACATTGTGGAGGAGAATGGGATCAAGATCATCCCCATGGAAAAGAAATGCAAAAAAGCAAAATGGCTGTCTGAGGAGGCCATATAAATAGCTGTGAAAAGAGAGGCGAAAAGCAAAGGAGCAAAGGAAAGATATAAGCATCTAAATGCAGAGTTCCAGAGAATAGCAAGAAGATATAAGAAAGCTTTCCTCAGTGATCAATGCAAAGAAATAGAGGAAAATAACAGAATGGGAAAGACTAGAGATCTCTTCAAGAAAATTAGAGACACTGAGGGAACATTTCATGCAAAGATGGGCTCGATAAAGAACAGAACTTGTCTGGGTCTAACAGAAGCAGAAGATATTAAGAAGAGGTGGCAAGAATACACAGAAGAACTGTACAAAAAAGATCTTCATGACCCAGAAAATCACGATGGTGTGATCACTAATCTAGAGCCAGACATCTTGGAATGTGAAGTCAAGTGGGCCTTAGAAAGCATCACTACAAACAAAGTTAGTGGAGGTGATGGAATTCCAGTTGAGCTATTTCAAACCCTGAAAGATGATGCTGTGAAAGTGCTGCACTCAATATGCCAGCAAATTTGGAAAACTCAGCAGTGGCCACAGGACTGGAAAAGGTCAGTTTTCATTCCAATTCCAAAGAAAGGCAATGCCAAAGAATGCTCAAACTACCACACAATTGCACTCATCTCACATGGTAGTAAAGTAACGCTCAGAATTCTCCAAGCCAAGCTTCAGCAATACGTGAACTATGAACTCCCTGATGTTCAAGTTGGTTTTAGAAAAGGCAGAGGAACCAGAGATCAAATTGCCAACATCCACTGGATCATGGAAAAAGCAAGAGAGTTCCAGGAAAACATCAATTTCTGCTTTATTGACTATGCCAAAGCCTTTGACTGTGTGGATCACAATCAACTGTGGAAAATTCCTCAAGAGATGGGAATACCAGACCACTTACCTGCCTCTTGAGAAATCTGTATGCAGGTCAGGAAGCAACAGTTAGAACTGGACATGGAAAAACAGAATGGTTCCAAATAGGAAAAGAAGTACGTCAAGGCTGTATATTGTCACCCTGCTTATTTAACTTCTATGCAGAGTACATCATGAGAAAAGCTGGACTAGAAGAAACAGAAGCTGGAATCAAGATTGCCAGGAGAAATATCAGTAACCTCAGATATGCAGATTACACCATCCTTATGGCAGAAAGTGAAAAGGAGCTAAAAAGCCTCTTGATGAAACTGAGAGGAGAGTGAAAAAGTTGGCTTAAAGCTCAACATTCAGAAAACGAAGATCATGGCATCTGGTCCCATCACTTCATGGGAAATAGATGGGCAAACAGTAGAAACAGTGTCAGACTTTATTTTTGGGGGCTCCAAAATCACTGCAGATGGTGACTGCAGCCATGAAATTAAAAGACGCTTACTCCTTGGAAGAAAACTTTTGACCAACCTAGATAGCATATTCAAAAGCAGAGACATTACTTTGCCGACTAAGGTCCATCTAGTCAAGGCTATGGTTTTTCCTGTGATCATGTATGGATGTGAGAGTTGGACTGTGAAGAAGGCTAAGTGCCGAAGAATTGATGCTTTTGACCTGTGGTGTTGGAGAAGACTCTTGAGAGTCCCTTGGACTGCAAGGAGATCCAACCTGTCCATTCTGAAGGAGATCAGCCCTGGGATTTCTTTGGAAGGAATGATGCTAAAGCTGTAACTCCAGTATTTTGGCCACCTTATGCGAAGAGTTGACTCATTGGAAAAGTCTCTGATGCTGGGAGGGATTGGGGGCAGGAGGAGACGGGGATAACCCAGGATGAGATGGCTGGATGGCATAACAGACTTGATGGACGTGAGTCTGAGTGAACTCCGGGAGATGGTGATGGACACGGAGGCCTTTCGTGCTGCGATTCATGGGGTCGCAAAGAGTCGAAAACGACTGAGCGACTGAACTGAACTGAATGCAACAATTCTTCAGTATATGCAAATCAGTCAATCTGATATACCATATTAATAAATGGTAAAAGATCTTAAAAAACAGTCGTAGAAGGAACCTACCTCAACATAATAAAGGCCATATATGATTAAACTCACAACAACATTATAATCATATGTGAAAATAGGAAAACATTCCCTCTAAGGTCAGGAACAAGACAAGGGTGCCCACTATCATCACTATTATTCAATAGAGTTTGGATGTCCTAGGTACTGCAACCAGAAAAGATAAGAAATTAAAGGAATCCAGATTGGAAAAGAAGTAAAATTCTCACTGTTTGCACATGACAGAATGATATATATTTTTGTTGTTTCTCAGCCATCCAGTCGTGTCCTACTCCTTGCTATCCCATGGAAAGCAGCACACCAGGCTTCCCTGTCCTTCATTATGTCCGAGAGTTATCTCATTGTGTTGATGATGCCATCAAATCATCTCAACATCTGTCACCCCATTGCCCTATTGCCTTCAATCTTTCCCAGCATCAGAGTCTTTTCCAGTGAATCTGTTGTTTGCATGAGGTGGCCAAAGTATTGGAGCTTCAGCTTCAGCATCAGTCCTTCCAGTGAATATTCAGAACTGATTTCCTTTAGGATGGACTGGTTTGAACTCCCTGCTGTCTAAGGGACTCTTGAGAATCTTCTCTAGCACCATAGTTCAAAAGCATTAATTCTTTGGTGCCCAGTTTTGTTTATGGTCCAACTCTCACATCCACACACAACTACTGGAAAAATCATTTCTTTGACTAGATTTACATTTATTGGCAAAGTAAACCCTCTGTTTTTTATTTTTATTTTTTTTAAATTTTTTAATTTATTTTTTAAATTTTAAAATCTTTAATATGCTGTCTAGTTTTGTCATAGATCTCCTTCCAAGGAGCAAATGTTTTTTAATTTCATGGCTGCAGTCACCATCTGCAGTGATTTTGGAGCCCCCCAAAATAAAGTCTGACACTGTTTCTACTGTTTCCCCATCTATTTCCCATGAAGTGGTGGAGCTGGATGTAATGATCTTAGTTTTTTGAAAGTTGAGTTTTAAGCCAGCTTTTTCACTCTCCTTTTTCACTTTCATCAAGAGGCTCTTTAATTCTTCTTCACTTTTTGCCATGAGGGTGGTGTCATTTGTATTTCCGAGGCTGTGGATATTTCTTCTGGCAATCTTGCTTGCAGCTTGTGTTTCACTCAGCCTGGCATTTTGCATGGTGTACTCTGAATAGAAGTTAAATAAGCAGGGTGACAAAATACAGCCTTGACATACTCCTTTCCCAGTTTGGAACCAGTCTGTTCCATATCCAGTTCTAACTGTTGCTTCGTGACCTACATACAGGTTTCTCAGGAGGCAGGCAAGGTGGTCTGGTATTCCCATCTTGAAGAATTTTCAACATTTGTTGTGATCCACACATTTAAAGGCTTTAACACAGTCAATGAAGCAGAAGTAGATGTTTTTCTGAAATAATCTTGCTTTTTGTATAATCCAAGGGATGTTGGCAATTTGATCTCTGGTTCCTCTGCCTTTCATAAATCTGGCTTGAACATATGGAATTTCTCAGTTCACGTGTTATTGGAGCTTAGCTTAGAGAATTTTGAGCAATACTTTGCTAGCATGTGAGATGAGGGTGATTGTGCCATAGTTTGAATTTTCCTTTCAAGATTGGAGAAAAAAGCTGATCTTTTATAGTCCTGTGGCCACTGCTGAGTTTTCCAAATTTGCTAACATATTGAGTGCAACACTTCAATAGAATCATTTTTTAGGATTTGAAAGAGCTCAGCTGGACATCCATCATCTCCACTAGCTTTGTTCATAATGATGCTTCCTAAGGCCCACTTGACTTTGCACTCCAGGATATCTGGCTCTAGGTGAGTAATCTTTCCATCATGGTTGTCTGGGTCATGAAGATATTTTCTTTGTATAGTTCTTCTGTGTATTCTTGCCACCTCTTCTAAATATCTTCTGCTTCTCTTAGGTCCATACTGTTATTGTCCTTTAATGTGTCCATCTTTTTATAGTAATGTTCCCTGGGATCTCTAATTTTCTTGAAGAAATCTCTATTATTTCTCATTCTATTGTTTTCCTCTATTTCTTTACAGTGTTCACTTAGGAGGGCTTTCCTTGCTATTCTTTGGAACTCTGCATTCAAAGGGGTTTATCATTCCTTTTCTCCTTTGCTTTCAGATTCTATACATAAAAAAAAAACCCTAAAGATACTATCAGAAAATTACTAGAACCAATCAGTGAATTTAGCAACGTCACAGGATACAAAATTAATACACAAATTACTTGCATTCTTTTACACTAATAACAAAAAATCAGAAAGAAAAATTAAGGAAACAATCCCATTTACCATTGCAACAAAAATAATAAAATACCTAAAAATAAACCTACCAAAGGGGGTCAGGGAAAGAGCTGTATACAGAAAAGTATAAGACGCTGATGAAAGAAATTAAAGATGATATAAAAAGGAGAGATTTTTCATGTTCCTTGTTGAAAGAATCAATATTGCAAAAAATACTATACCACTAAATGCAATATACAGATTCAATACAATCCATATCAAATTACCAGTGATATTTTTCACAGAACTAGAACAACAAATTTCACAATTTGGGTGGAAACACAAAAGACCCCAAATAGCCAAAGCAGTCTTGAGAATGAAGGATAGAGCTAGAGGAATCAACCTTCCTGACTTCAGACTATATTACAAAGCTACAGTTATCAAGACAGTATGATACTGGCACCAAAACAGAAATATAGACCAATGGAACAAAATAGAAAGCTCAGAGTAATCCCACACACCCATGGACACCTTATCTTTGACAAAGGAGACAAAAATATACAATGCAGAAAAGTCTCTTCAATAAGAGGTGCTGGGAAAGCTGGACAGTTCAGTCGCTTAGTCGTGTCCGACTCTTTGCGACCCCATAAATCGCAACACGCCAGGCCTCCCTGTCCATCACCAACTCCCGGAGTTCACTCAGACTCATGTCCATCGAGTCAGTGATGCCACCAGCCATCTCATCCTCTGTCGTCCCCTTCTCCTCCTGCCCTCAATCCCTCCCAGCATCAGAGTCTTTTCCAACGAGTCAACTCTTTTCATGAGGTGGCCAGAGTACTGGAGTTTCAGCTTTAGCATCATTCCTTCCAAAGAAATCCCAGGGTTGATCTCGTTCAGAATGGACAGGTTGGATCTCCTTGTAGTCCAAGGGACTCTCAAGAGTCTTCTCCAACACCACAGTTCAAAAGCATGAATTCTTCGGCACTCAGCCTTCTTCACAGTCCAACTCTCACATCCATACATGACTATTGGAAAAACCATAACCTTGACTAGATGGACCTTAGTCGGCAAAGTAATGTTTCTGCTTTTGAATATGCTATCTAGGTTGATCATAAGTTTTCTTCCAAGGAGTAAGCGTCTTTTAATTTCAATACTGCAGTCACCATCTGCAGTGATTTTGGAGCCCCCCAAAATAAAGTCTGACACTGTTTCCACTGTTTGCCCATCTATTTCCCATGAAGTGATGGGGCCAGATTTCATGATCTTCGTTTTCTGCATGTTGAACTTTAAGCCAACTTTTTCACTCTCCTCTTTCAGTTTCATCAAGAGGCTTTTTAGTTCCTCTTCACTTTCTGTCTCCTCTTTCACTTTCATCAAGAGGCTTTTTAGCTCCTCTTCACTTTCTGCCATAAGGATGGTGTCATCCGCATATCTGAGGTTACTGATATTTCTCCTGGCAATCTGGATTCCAGCTTGTGTTTCTTCCAGTCCAGCGTTTCTCATGATGTACTCTGCATATAAGTTCAATAAGCAGGGTGACAATATACAGCCTTGATGTACTCATTTTCCTATTTGGAACCCGTCTGTTGTTCCATGTCCAGTTCTAACTGTTGCTTCCTGGCCTGCATACAGATTTCTCAAGAGGCAGGTCAGGTGGTCTGGTATTCCCGTCTCTTTCAGAATTTTCCACAGTTTATTGTGATCCACACAGTCAAAGGATAGCTTCATGTAAAAAAATGAAATTAAAACATTTCCTAACACCATACACTACAATTAACTCAAAATGGATTAAAAAACCTAAATGTAAGACCAGCAAATATAAAACTCTTAGAGGAAAACAAGAAGAACACTCTGTGACATAAATCACAACAAGTTTCTCTATGACCTACCTTCTCAGGTATTGAAAATAAAAGCATAACTAAATAAATAGGACCTAATGAAACTGAAAAGCTTTTGTACAGCAATGGAAACTATAAACAGGGTGAAAAGACAACTATCAGAATGGGATAAAATAACACTAAATGAAACAACTGACAAAGGATTAATTTCCAAAAAATGCAAGTAGCTCATGCAACACAATTCCAGAAAAACAAGTAATATAATCAAGAAGTGGGCAAAAGACCTGAATAGACGTTTCTCCATAGAAGACATACAAATGGCCAAGACATGAAAAGATATTCAATGTCGCTCATTTTTACAGAAATGGCAAATCAAAGGTACAAAAAGCTATCACCTCATGTGGGTCAGAGTGAGCATCATGAAAAATCTCCAAACATTAAATGTTGGAGAAGATGTGGAAAAAAAGGAACACTCTTACACTGTTGGTGGGAATGGAAGACAGTATGGAGATTCTTAAAACAAAAACAAGGAATAAAACTTATTGTTTAACCCAAGAGTTCCACTGCTTGGTATACACCCTGAGAAAATAATAACTGAAAAATACACATGTACCCCAGTATTCATTGCAGCACTGTTACAATAGCTAGGATATGGAAGCAATATAGATGTCCATCGACAGACGAATGGATAAAGAAGCTGTGTTACATATATACAATGGAATATTACACAGCCATAAAAATGAAGACATTTGAGTCAGTGCTAATGAAGTGGATGAACCTAGAGCCTATCATGCAGAGTGAAGTAAGTCAGAAAGAGAAAAACAAATACCATATTTTAATGCATACATATGGAATCTAGAAAGATGTTACTGATGAACTTGTTTTGGGGGCAGCAATGCAGATGAAGACATAAAGAACAGACTTGTGGACACAGCAGGGGCAGGGAAGGAGAGGTTGGAATGAACGGAGATGGAAACATATACTGTACTATGTTAAAAATGGATAACCAGTAGGAATTTGCTATAAAACTCAGGGAACTCAAAGGGGCTTTGTGAACACCTAGAGGGATAGGATGGGGTAGGGATAGGTATACACATATCCCCTCACATAACTATGGCTGACTCACATTGATGTATGGCATAAACCAACACAATGTTATAAAGTAATTATCCTTCAATTAAAAATAAATAAATGTTTCAAATGCAAATATCTCCTTACTGTATGATTCAGCAACCCCATACCTATGTGTCTGCCATAGAGAAATGAGAGCTATGTTCACATGGAAGCTTCTACACGGATACTAATAGCAATTTTATTTATAAGAATCCAAACTGGTTACAGCTCAAATATCCTTTAACAGCAAATGGTTGAACAAAATGTGGTTCTCTATTGATGGTAGATAGATAGGTGATAAATAGATAGATACATAAGAAATATCCTGAGATAGATAAACTATAGAATAAGGGACAGATTAGTGGTGGCCTGGGAAGATGGGGTTGAGGGGAAGATTGTAACTGTTTTGACTACTTATTATGGTAGTGGTTACGCTTATTTATATATGTGTTAAAATTCATGCAAATATATGTCCAAAAAAGTCAATGTTACTATAGGATAAAAAACAACTGCAAGAGTTCAGTGGTATTGATCACTGGAGAAGATATTATTAGAAATGTGAGACTTGCACTGAATCTTAAGGAATAAGAAGGACAAGCAGTCATAAGGAAAGCGCTGACTTTTCACTCAGCCAACACATTTTATTGAACACATACTACATGCTGAGTGTTTGGAATAGAATAGTAAGCAAAACAACATGATCCCTGTCCTCTTTCAATCTAGTGAGGGAGGGAAATAATGTATAAATAAATAAACAAAAACATCTGGTATCACAAACTGAGGTAACTGCTATGACCTTATGAAGAGTACTATTCCCCTCCACCTTATTTTATCCTAACTTTTTCCTCTTCCCTATCTAGCCTGAATTCCTTATCGCTGTGGTTAGCACTTGAATTATTCTTTTACAAATATTTTGAACTCTCATGTTATTTGCCTACTTTGTTCAACACATTGAATACACTCTCCCAGCACCACTCTCACTCATAATACATCCCCCTAAATCATGTAGCCACTGGACCAGTAGCATCATAAGTTACCTAAGAACTTGTTAAAAGTGCAAATTACTGGAACTCTTTCCACATCTACCAAACCAGCAACTATAGGAGTGGGCTCAGCAATTTATGATTTCATAAGGTTTGCAGGTGACTAGGAAATGGCAACCCACTCCAGTGTTCTTGCCTGGAGAATCCCAGGGACGGGGGAGCCTGGTGGGCTGCCATCTCTGGGGTCGCACAGAGTCAGACACGACTGAAGCAACTTAGCAGCAGCAGCAACAGCAGCAGGTGATTAAAGTTTGAGTACCACTGACCTTCCTAAACCTATCTTATAATTTGCCTCTGCTGATCTTAGACCAGGGATTGCTAGACAAAGGAAATTGAACAATCCTGTGTATGGATGACTCTTCAGATTTACAATTTCCAGCCTCAGCTGTGTCCTCAATGTTTCCTGGTAATAATTTTGCTTGTTCTTCATAGCTCCATACCCCTTTCCCTTGGTGAAAATTCCAAACTATCACCACACTGTTTAAGCTCCATCTGTTCCTTATGTCCCCACTCTTGATAGCTGGTTTCAACACCAATTCCACAGAATAATAACAATGTTTGCAAACACTTGTGTAGGACTTACAGTCCTGTAACTTATTTAATTCAACCAAGCTCCTAAAAGATAGATTTTTAATAATAATAATAGCAGGGGCAATAATAGTAATAATCGATGAAATAACTGAGGTTTAAAGATGTTCAAGACTTCCCAAAGTTCATGCATCATAGCTAAAATTTGAATCTATGCAGTCTGGAGAATCCCAAGAACAGAGGAACCTGGCAGGCTAAAGTCCATGAGGTCACAAAGAGAAGGACATGACTGGATGACTGAGCAGGCAGTCTAGCTCCAGAATCCCTGCTCTTACAACCCAACACTCTATGAGTGTTCTCACTCTCATATTATCACTCCCCATCCCACCAACATACCAATATTCATATCTGCCAAGCTCTCCATCCTCAGAGGACCTGAGCAGCCTCATAGCAGGACCATAGCAGCCTATTCCTGCTGCTATTGCTAAGTCACTTCAGTCGTGTCTGCCTCTGTACGACCCCAGAGACGGCAGCCCACTAGGATCCTCTGTCCCCGGGATTCTCCAGGCAAGAACACTGGAGTGGGTTGCCATTTCCTTCTCCAAGCCTGTTCCTACTCAAATCTAATAATTCCACGAGAGCTCTTTGTCCCATTCTCTCCCATTTCTTGCTAGACTCAGACTCCTCTCCTTTATGAATCTTCAACTTCTTCTCTACTGGTTCATTCTCATATATGAAGTAAGCGCAAATCTCTTTGTTTCTTTTCCCCATTACCCTCAAGCCACTACCTTCCCCACACTTTTCTTCAAAGCTAAACTTTTTGAAAGTTTTGTCATCATTTAGTATCTCCACTTCCTCACTTCCTATTCACTCCTTAATCCTCCACAATCTGGCTTCTACTACTTTTATCACTCCATCATAATTGCTCTGGTTATGACCTGTGTTATGGACTTTTGGGTTGATTTATATGCCCCAGTTCATATAATTTATATAATTCATATAAAACATCCAAATCTTCAGTACCACAAAATGCAATCCTATTTGGAAATAAGGTATCTTCAGAGGTCATAAAATTTAAATGAGGTCATTAATGTTGGCCCTAATCCACTTGTATTGCTCATCCTGTTCAGGATGACAATTACCTTGCTTTATTCACTGTTTGCTGAACCCAGGGTAGGCAAGGTGTAAGCTAAGAGATTGGAAGGAGATGTAAAGAGCCATAGGAACTGCAGTCACATTTATTCTCTCCTGGTTGATGCAGTAGCCTTAGCAGTAGCCATAGTATAATCTAACGCAACACAACCTCTCTCCTGGCTAACACAGCAGCCATAACAGCATTCTCTCCTGGCTGATGCAGCAGCCATAGCAGTATACATGCTATATTCTCTCCTCTCGTGGCTGACCCCATGGACACAGCCATGATGCTGCAGTAAATGCGTTGCTTTCCTAGGTGGAGCTCACACATGTCTGTGGCACAAAGAAATCCATGACCAAGTGACTAACCTCATGATGTGCGTGTGCAGTGTTATAAATGAGCTTAGCTGTTACATAGTCATTAGTTACAAAACGTGGGGCCAGAGAGCCTGAACACAGCATCTTGGCTAATTTGCTCTCTCTCTACATCACTGTAACTTGTGTCCTTATAAAAAGGGAAAATTTGGCCACAGAGACACACATAGAGGAAAGGTTATGTGAAAAGACTTAAAAAAGATGATGGTCATCTATAAACCAAGGAGAAAAGCCTGGAACAGAGTCTTTTCTCACAGTCCTCAGAAAGAACCAGCCCTACTGACACAAATTTTTTTAGCCTCAAGCTAAAGAAATGTGATAAAATTAATTTCTATTGTTTAAGTCATCCAGCTTATGGTATTTCATTGTGACAGCCCTAGAAAATGAATATAACATCTAACAACATCCATGCTATCAAAGCCAAAATACTTTAGAACCCTTATGTGTTTTTATTGACCTTGTGCCTCATGTTTTCAAAGATTAAGCCAAATTAATACACTAACATACTATCACTCAAAAATAATCAAATGTCTCACTCTCTGATGGTGTTCCCAGCAACTGCCCAAGAAATTCCTCACTTAGCACTTGATTCCCTTCTGTTCCAGTCCAGGAATCTTTCTTCACCTCACATACTCCTGTTTCCCATTGCAGCTTTGGTCCTGCACTCTGGAACTCAATTTTGACAGCAGAACAAATATAACTTGAAATGTCTGAGCCCTGTCATATTCATTGAGGGCTCCAAAATTGGCCTCATGCCCTCTTTTGCTTGAAGTACTTGTTTCTTTAACACGCTTCAAGCTAGGAAGATAATCATATGAAGTTTGTGAATTCTCTATTGTAATGTAAAGCATTACTTTTCCCATCAAGGAAAAGAAGTCAAAACCTGGAAGCCAATGAGACACTGTGGGTCAGGCTGTATTACAGTAATCATTATAGCTGTGCTTTGCTCACAGATTAAAAAAATGATGGAAACTGTTTGAAACATGACAGGTTAATTAAAGAAAGTAATTCTCTCTGGCACACCTCACACTGGATTACCCTCAATAGGACTTTCATCCATATCTCTTCTAGTTTTAGCTTCTCACAACAACTTCCAAAGATGACTTGTGTGGCTGACCACCTAGATGAAGGCTTTCTGGCTGTGAGAGAGTGGAAGATGGGGATGAAGACAGAATTCAGACATTATTTTTACCTACCACAGCATTCGACACCTTAGACCACTTCTTCCTTAAAATTTTGTTTGACATCTACATGCCACTCCCTCCTGTATTACTCACCAATCTGATGTTCCCTTTTGGTTTCTTTCATTAGTCTATCTTTGTCTACACATCTCTTTTTTCATTCTAGAATAGAAGTAATCAATAGCTGTATCTCTGTTTCATAAAGTAATATATACACATAAAGTGACTATAAATGCATAGCAAAAGATCTAGAAGGAAATACACAATATTAATAAGATGGGCTGCCTTTGGGAAGAGAGTTGAGAGTAGACCCACGGGGACTTATGTGTACTATTTGAGTATAATGAAAATGAATTCATTATAAAATAACTATCATCCAATCAAAAATAAAATGAGAAAAATATTATTAATTTTATGATTAAAAATTCATTTAAATATATATATACACATATATATATGTATATATATATAAACATGCTCAGTGCTGAATGTTTTGCAAACTATGAAAAGGATAAAAATAGACACTAATGTCTTATGTCATATATATACTATATATATGCAGTATAAATATCACTACTTTCTTATATTTAAGTGCATTTTCTTTCACTGATTATGAATACATGTAGATAGGTACGTACATGTATATATGTATACATAAGCATAGTTTATTGTATAATAAAATTAGGATCAAAATTTCTAATATAGTATTGGAGCATGACTTTTTTCATTTAACTTCATATCATCAGCACTTTCCTATTAACACACTACAAAAACTTACTTTAATGGCTACATAAATTCTACATCTTATGAATTTGCCATCATTAATATAACTGGTCTCCTCTTGTTGGAAATTTAGACTGTATACTTTTTTAATAATGATGTGGAATGGTTATACCATTTAAAACCCCCAAGGGTAATATATATAACACTGTTTTCTTGGTAACACAAATAATTATAACTAAAACAATCTTTGAGAATTTGAAAATCAAAAATAAAACACCAAGATACAAATAAAAAACAGGAAAAAGAGGAAGACTGATCTCACTTGAAAATCATTATCTAAAACCACAGATGGGCTCTTCCCTTTTATTCTGTATTTCAAAAAAGCTGGTTTTTCTATCCTCTGAATTAACAACTTCTTATATTCTCCTTTGGCTTCTAAACTCCTAATCTAGCACCCACCTTAACATCATTTATGACCTTGCCTAAGATTTGAATCAGAAAGCTGAAGCCATTAGAAAAGAACTCTCATCATTCTACTTCAATATCTGCAAACCAATTTGCACCAATCCTCTTTTTTATTGTTCCAGTTACAACTAATAAAGCATCTCTCCCATAATCAAATATAAATTTCCCTCATTCATTCTCTGGATACCCTTTTCTCTACATTTTTTAGTTGTCATAAATCCTTTAGTTTTTCTCTCTCTCAGTTTCTCTCTTTCTCTCTCCTGGATCATTGCCATTAGCATAGAAGCATAACCTAGTTCAATACTGTCCAATATAGCAGCCACTGGCCACATATGGCTAGTGCAACTGAGAAAATGAATTTTTAATTTAGGTTAATTTTAATTTTAATAGCTACATGTGACTACCGGCTATAGTATTGACTAGTTCAGTCCTAGAATATCCCATTCAAAACCCTCCTGGGAGCCCACATTCCTTTCCAACTATTCCATCTTTTTACCATGTTTCACAACCAAGCCTCCAAAAGAGTGTTGATAACTCCCTACCTTCACATTCCAGTTCTTGGTCCATTTATCATGACATTTGTTCCCATTACTCCACTAAAATGGCTCTTGTAAAGGTTATTAGTGACCTCAATGGTACAAATCTTTATTAGTTTCCTATTGTTGGGGTAACATATCACCACAAATTTAATGACTTTAAACAATGCAAATTTATACTCTTATACTTCTGGAGGTCAAAAGTCCAAAATGGATAACAATGGGCTAAAGTGATGTCAGGGACACTTTTTTTTTTTTTTCCTGGAGGCTTTAGAGGAGATTCCATTTCCTTGCCTTTTCTAACTTCTAGAGGCTGCCTGCATTCCCTGGTTTGTCTCATTCTCAATTTTCTAACCAGTAAGAGCAGATCAAGTTCTTCTCATCCTTCATGACTTTGACCTTTTGTTTTGTCCCCCTTTCCCACTTATAAGGACCCTTATGTTTACAATCAGTTCACTGGACTTCTATGATAATCTGAAAAAGCAGACAAGCAACCATAATTCCAGCAGCAAGTTTAATAACTCATTGGTATGTTCCAGGGATTTGATTGTGGGTACTGCTGAAAGTTGTTTTTTTTGGTTGTTTTTTTTGTTGTTGTTTGTTTGTTTTTTTTGCCTACCACACATTCAATAGTTACTTTTTCTTTCCAAAATTATTCCACCACTGAACATCATATGACACATGTAACCACAACTTCATTTTCAAAACTCTCACCTTTATTTGTTTCCTTTACACCATACTCTCCCAAATTCTTCCTACTTTCTGGTTACCTTCACTGCTCTAACTTTAAATGTAGCAATTCTTCAGAACTCATTCTGATCCGTCTTTACACCACAAATTTCCCTCAGATAGTTTAATTTACTCCTACAGCTTTGTTGTTGTTGTTCAATTACTAAGGTGTATCTGACACTTTGTGACCCCATGGGCTGCAGCATGCCAGGTATCTCTGTCCTTCAGTATCTCCTGGAATTTTGTTCAAGCTCATGTCCATTGAGTCGGTAATGCCATCCAACCATCTCATTCTCTGTCGCCCCCTTCTCTTCCTGCCCTCAATCTTTCCCAGCAATGGTCTTTTCCAATTAGTCGGCTCTTCACATCAGGTGACCAAAGTATTGCAGCTTCAGCTTCAGCATCAGTCCTTCCAATGTATGTTCAAGGTTGATTTCCCTTAGGATTGACTTGTTTAGTCTCCTTGCTGTCCAAGGGACTCTCAAGAGTCTTCTTCAGCACTACAGTTTGAAAGCATCAATTCTTTGGGATGTAGACTTCTTTATGGCCCAGTTCTCACAACTGTACATGACTACTGGAAAAACCATATCTTTGTAGGCAAAGTGATGTCTCTGATTTTAATATGCTGTCTAGATTTGTCATAGCTTTCCCTTCAAGAAGGGATTTTTCAGTGATTTTTGAGCCCAATAAAATAAAATTTGTCACTGTTTCCACTTTTTCCCCATCTATTTTCCATAAAGTGGTAGAACTGGATGCCATGATCTTAGTTTTTTGAATGCTGAGTTTTAAGCCAGCTTTTCCACTCTCCTCTTTCACCCTCATCAAGATGCACTTTACTCCCTCTTCACTTTCTGCCATTAGCGTTGTATGACCTACATATCTGAAGTTGCTGATATTTCTCCCAGCAATCTTGATTCCAGGTTGTGATTCATCCAGCCCAGCTTTTGTTACTCTGCATATAAGTTAAATAAGCAAGGTGACAATATACAGCCTTGATGTATTTCTTTCCCAATTGTGAACCAGTTCATTGTTTTATGCCCAATTCTAACTGTTGCATCTTGTCCTGAATACAGGTTTCTTAGGAAGCAGGTAAGGTGGTCTGTTATTCCAATCTTTTTAATAATTTTCCACAGTTTGTTGTGATCCACACAGTCAAAGGCTTTAGTGTAGTCAAGGAAGGAGTAGATTTTTATTTTTTCCTGGAATCCCCTTGCTTTCTTTATGATACAACGAATGTTAGCAATTTGATCTTTGGTTCATCTGCCTTTTCTAAACCCAGCTTTTACATCTGGAATTTCTCAGTTCACATACTGCTGAAGCCTAGCTTGAAGAATTTTGATCATAATCTTACTAAAATGTGAAATGAGCACAATTGTTTGAACATTCTTTGGCATTTCTCTTCTTTGGGATAAGAATGAAAATTTAACTTTTCCAGTTCTGTGACCACTGCTGTTTTCCAAATTTGAAGGCATATTAAGTGCAACGTTTTAACAGCATTATCTTTTAGGATTTGAAATAACTCAGCTGGAATTTTATCACCTCCACTAGCTTTGTTCATATTAAGGCCAACTTGACTTAACACTCCAGGATGTTTGTATCTAGATGAGTGACCACACCATCACAGTTATTCAGGTCATTAAGATCTTTTTTGGTATACTTCTTCTGTGTATTCTTGTCACCTCTTCTTAAGCTCTTCTGCTTCTGTTAAATCCTTGCTGTTTCTGTTCTTTGTTGTGCCCATCTTTGCATGAAAAATTCCCTTGGTATCTCTGATTTTCTTGAAGCAATCTCTCTTTCTTATTCTATTGTTTTCCTCTATTTCTTTGCATTGTTCACTTAAGAAGGTGTTCTTATCTCTCCTTGCTATTCTCTGGAACTCTGCACTCAGTTGGGTATATCTTTCACTTTCTTCATTGCCAATGGCTCTAAATATCACACACATGTTGTTGACTCCAATATATATATATATATATATATATATATATATATATTTCTAGATCAAGCTTATCCTATTCCTATGTTTCAGATATCTATGTGCATCTAACTCCTTATTCCATGTGGATATCTTATGGACATCTCACAGTTAACATTGCTCACAAGCCTTTGTTTTCTTTCAAGCATAGTTTTTCCTTAGCTCTTTTCATTCTCCTTTCGATGGAGGGCATCACAAAATACCCACTTGCTCACATTGAAAAACCCAGGAGCTATTATTATTAGCAAAAGGAAGCATAGTGCAAGAAGAAAACTATTATATAAAAAAATATATGTACCCAATAATACAGACCAAAAATATATCAAGCAATAGCTGACAGAACTTCAAGGAGCAAAAATTCCAGAACAAATTGTAGCTAGGTATTTTAGTACACCCCTACTGATACTAATAAATCCAGCAGAGCCAAAATGAGCCAGTATATTAAAGTTCTAAAAAATGAAATTAATAACTTTAAACTGGTAGATAATATTTGTTGTCTGAACTATAACTATCCAAAGGCTTCCATAATTATTTGCAAAAAATTCTGCCAAAAATTCACTAACCCAAATAAAAACCCTATTATAGTTTATTTATGTGTGGCAGTAAAAAGAGCTTAATACCATTCTATCTTTAAATGAATATAAATTGTATTGCCACAATAGCTCAGAACTTCTGATAGGATTACATATCAAGCTTCTATAGCTTAAATATATGGCACATTTTATCTACTCTCTTTTCTACTCCTTTTATAAATCATTATTGTATATTAGAATGTTATATCATAATGGAATTATTATACAGTATATTTACACTTTTCAACTTGGGAGCCACTACATCAGTTATGTGTGACCACTAAGCATGTAAAATGTAGTCAATGTGATGAGAAACTTTTTTTTTTTTTAGTTTAAACTAACAAATTTAGATACACAAATGCAGTTCATGCTACTTTTTTGGACAGTAAGTCTCAAAAGGTTTAGTTCTTCATGGGCTCCAATATTTTCTTTTCCCAGGTTCCTAGATGCACTACCAACGTCTTCTTCAATTCAGATACTGTCTTTAACAAATGGTTAATTTAAATTACATTATAGCATCTAATTGAGCAGGGTCATTGAGTTAATACAAACATAGTTCCACTAATAAGGTCACTGAATGTTAAATAAGTTGATATACTATAAAGAGATTATTGGAGAGTTGTTATAGGTGTAATATAGTGTTTAATAATGTTTTAGGGAAGTGGCTGGAGCTCTTTGATGATGTGAAAATTTGTCATTTTTCCAATTTGAAACAATGGAATATAGGTTTCTGCTGTCAGAAAATTCAGTCTTGAACATGTTTTCTGAAATGAATTCCATTTTGGTGGCAAGTGATACTTGTATATATAACCCTTAACCCTTCCAAAAATATATGCATTTTATTTTCAAATACATGAGGAACATATACAAAAGTAAACTGTGGTACTATATCATATGGTACTATACTACAAAGGAAGTTTTAATAATTCTAAAGATTCAAAACCATACAGATTATGTTCTCAGACCATAACACAATAAAATTAGGAAAAATTGTCAAAGAATAGTTTTTTAAATTTTTAGGAGAAATGATACAGGAAGGGCATGATTTTACAACTTAATGACATAGTGGATCCAAGGACCAATTAACAAATGCATAAATAATTTTGATAATACATAAACCCACCAAACAATATAACCAGAAAAATATGACTGGGTAATATGTGCTTACAGAAGAAATAAAAAGGAAGTATTCACAACCATATAAAAAGCATTACTGAATAAAAGCATTAAGCTTCCATATCCAATGACAAGTTACAGAAACAGTGGAGACAAAAAGTCATTTAAAAGGTCACAACTGCTCTGAGAAGTCACCCAGGTGCTAGAGTAAGAAGACCCTGAACTCATTTCCTCCAACAGACATACTAAATATATAAATCCTTACAAAGCAACTATGTATGAGAATGACCTGAAGAGTAGAACAAAAGATTTTCCACAAGCAAAAGCTTTATGCTTGTGTAGTAAGGGGCTTCCTAATAGCTCAGTTGGTAAAGAATCCACCTGCAATGCAGGAGACCTGAGTTTGATCTCTGGGTTGGGAAGATCCCCTGGAAAACCCACTCCAGTGGCAACCCACTCCAGTATTCTTGCCTGGAGAATCCCATGGACGGAGGAGCCTGGCAGGCTACAGTCCATGGGGTCACAAGAGTTGGACATGACTTTATGACTAATCCACCCATTCTGGCCTGGAAAATTCCATGGACTGTATAGTCCATGGGGTTGCAAAGAGTCAGGCAGAACTGAGTGACTTTCACTTTCAAAGACATAAAGAAGGCACGACAAAGAGATAGGTAGAAGAGGCAGAAATAAAGTATAGTCAGGACCCCCACAACCAGGTCAGTAACACATTGATGGGAGTAATATCATAATTGTAGAAGTCTTTTTCAAAGAGCAAGGGATCCAAGGCTTACGTTGGGGTCCTCATCCTTGGTGGTCCTGTAGCAAAACATGTGTCTTTGAAAAACAGTGGGGACTAAGTTTGGGAAAGCCAGAGAGATATAGGAAACAGAAATTTGGCTCTTAAAGTGCATGCACAAAATGTCACATGTTCCAAGTTCCATAATAGAGACAGCAGCTTCAAAGAAGCTTGAGTCAGACTCACTTGCTGATCTTGGAGAGGCAAGAAGAAAGTGGAAATCCCCCTGGGGACAAAGATACTGGAGGCAGCCATTACTGGGAGCACATTCTACTGTGACTACAATAGTGTTGGCAAGTGTCATTTTGTAATTCTCTCTAGTCTACTACCGAAGAAGGCCATACAAAGAAAAACTAGACAAAAAAGTTCTTAATGACCTGAAAACCATGATGGTGTGGTAACTCACTTAGAGCCAGACATCCTGGAATGTGAAGTTAAGTTTCCCTTACTATGAACAAAGCTAGTGGAGCTGATAGAATTCCAGCTGAGCTATTTCAAATCCTAAAAGATAATGCTGTTAAAGTGCTGCACTTAATATGCCTACAAATTTGGAAAACTCAGCAGTGGCCACGGAACTGCAAATGTTCAATTTTCATTCTGATCCCAAAGAAGGAAAATGACAAAGAATATTCTAATTACTGTAAAATTGTGTTCATTTCACCTTAGCAGGATAATGCTCAAAATCTTTCAAGGTAGGCTGTAGCAGTACATGAACTGAGAACTTCCAAATGTACATGCTTGGTTTAGAAAAGGCAGAAGCACCAGTGTTTTATAGTTTTCTATATATAGGTCTTTAGTTTCTTTAGGTAGATATATTCCTAAGTATTTTATTCTTTTCACTGCACCAGAAATCAAATTGCCAACATCCACTGGATCATAGAAAAAGCAAGGGAATTCCAGAAAAAAATCTACATCTACTTCTGCTTCAGTGACTATGCTTTTGATAGTGTGGATCACAGTGAACTGGAAAATCTTAAAGAGATGGGAATACCAGACCACTTTATCTGCCTTCTGAGAAACCTGTATGCAGGTCAAGATGCAACAGTTAGAACCAGACAAGGAATAATGGACTGGTTCAAAATTGGGAAGAAGTATATCAAGGCTGCATATTGTCACCCTGTTTATTTAACGTCTATTCAGAATACATCATGCAAAATGCCAGGCTGGATGAAGCACTAGTTGGAATCATGATTGCCTGGAGAAATATCAATAACTTCAGATATTCAGATAATACCAGCCTAATGCTGGAAACTGAAGAGAAACTAAACAGCCTCTTGCTAAGGGTGAAAAAGGAGAGTGAAAAAGCTGGCTTAAAAGTCAACATTCAAAAAAAAAGATCATGGCATATGGTCCCATCATTTCATGGCAAATAGATGAGGGAATAATGGAAATCAGTGAGAGACTTTCTTTTCTTGGGCTCCAAAATCACTGCAGATGGTGAATGCAGCCATGAAATTAAAAGACAGTTGCTACTTAGATGAAAAGTTATGACAAACCTAGACAGCATATTAAAAAGCAGACATCACTTTGCTGACAAAGGTCCATCTAGTCAAAGCTATGGTTTTCCAGTAGTCATGTATGGATGTGAGAATTGGACCATAAAAAAGGTTGAGTGCTGAAGAACTGATGTTTTTGAACTGTAGTGCTGGAAAAGACGCTTGAGAGTCCCTCGGACAGCAAGTTCAAACCAGTCAATCCTAAAGGAAATCAACCCTGCATATCCATTGGAAGAACTAACGCTAAACCTGAAGCTGCAGTACTTTGGCCATCTGATGTGAAGAGCTGAATAATTGGAAAAGACCCTGTTTCTGGGAAAGATTGAGGGCAGGAGGAGAAAGTGGTGACAGAGCATGAGATAGTTGGATGGCATTACTGACTCGATGGCATAAGTTTGGGCAAAGTCTCGAAGATGGTGAAGGCCAGGGAAGCTTGGCATGCTGCAGTCCTTGGGCTTGCAGAGTTGGACACAACTGAGAGACTAAAAAGCAGCAACATCTAGCCTATTACCACTGGAAACCGAGACTTCCCCCCACCCAAGTCTCAAAGACAGTCATACATGTCCAAGTCTTGCCCTCCAGCAGGCCAACATCAGCCGTGAGGCACTCCATATGCTATATAGACACCTTCATAGGGCAACTGGCTTGCTCCAGAAGCCAGCATCTGTCCAGTGCCCTCCTGGTCTCTGCACCTGATTGAGTGGGAAGATTATCTCACCATCCATCAGGTTTGCAGCCACTACACAAGGCACAGGTTCACAATCTACTGTTTCAAGGGCCAACCACACATACCAGTGCACCCATAGTTGTCAGCCCCACCATAAGACTACACATAACCCACCTTGTGGGCACCCTTAGTTCATTTAGCTCTGGTGAGAACGAGAGAGCATGCTGCTGGGCCCTGTAGGATGTCTCTTATACAAGGCCAATTTTAATTAAGAAATGTAACCAACCTAATACATTGAAATAAACACAAAATATTATGCAGAATATGAATGAACGAGGCATAATCTCAGAGAAGTGAAGTGAAAGTTGTTCAGTCATATCCAACTCTTTGCCATCCCATGGACTATACAATCCAAGGAATTCTCCTGGGCAAAATACCGGAATGGGTAGCCTTTTCCTTCTCCAGGGGATCTTCCCAACCCAGGGGTCAAGCCGAGGTCTTTCACATTGCAGGTGGATTTTTTACCAGCAAAGCCACAAAGGAAGCCCAAGAATACTGGAGTGGGTAGCCTATCCCTTCTCCAGTAGATCTTCATGCCAGGCAGATTTTTTTCTACTAATTGAGCTATCAGGGAAGCCCCAATCTCAGAAATAGAGCTAAACAAAGTGGAGATAAGCAATCTATCCAATATATAATTCAAGATTGTAATAGTAAAGATGCTCACCAAATTCAAAAGAAGAATGAATGAACATAGTGAGAATTTCAACAAAGCATTAGAAAATAGAAAAAAAAAACAGAGCTGAAGAATACAATGCCTGAAATTATATATATATATATATATATATATATATATATATATATATATATATATATACTGAGAAGGAATTAACAGTGTATTTGGTGATACACAGGAGTGGATCAACAATATGAAGGACAGAGTACTGGAAATTATACAAGCTGAACAGAAAAAAAAAAGAAAATTGAAAACAGTAAGGATAGTTTAAGAGACCTTTGAAATGATATCATGGATATTAACATTCCTGCCGTAGGAAGTCCCCAGACTGAAACTAGAGAGAGAGAAAGGAGAAGGTAACTTATTTGAAGAAATAATATCTAAAAAAGTCTCTAACCTAGGAAGGAATCAGATATCCATGTCCAGGAAGCAGAGGGAATCCCAAAGAGATCCATGCCAAGACACATGACAATTAAAATGGCAAAAATGAAAGATAAAGAGAATTTTGAAAACAGCAAGAAAAAAACAATTAGTGATGTATAACGTAATTTGCATAAGGTTGTCAACTAACATTTCAAGTGCACATAGAACATTTTCAAGGATAGTTCACATGCTACGCACACACACACACACACAAATTGAAAAAAAAAAAAGAAACATAAACATGTGGAGTATGAATAACATGTTGCTAAAGAACCAATGGTTTACTAATAAAATCAAGGAGGAAATTTAAAAAAAAAATACCTAAAGACAAATGAAAATGTAAATACATCCAAAATCCATGGCATGCAGCAAAAGTCATTCTAAGAGGGAAGTTGTTAGCAATACAAGCCTTCTTCAGGAAACAAGAAAAATCTCAAACGCACAACCTAACTTTATACTTAAAGGAACTAGAAAAGGAAATTAGTATAAGAAAGGAAATATTAAGGATCAGAACAGAAATCTATGAAATAAAGACCAAAATAATTGAAAAGATCATGGAGACTAAGGGATGGTTCCTTCAAAAGATAAGCAAAGTTGATAAACCTCTACCAGACTCATTACAATGAAAAGGGAAAGGGCCCAAGTGAATAAAATCATAAATTAAAAAATGTTACAATTGACACCACAGAAAAATGAAGAATAATAAAAAATATCTATGTCAATAAAATGGACATTCTAAAAGAAATGGATGAGTTTCTACAAACATATAATCTTTGAAGACTAAATCGGGAAGAAATGAGAAGTATGAACAGACAAATTAACACTAATAAAATTAAATCAGTAATTAAAATATTTTCAACACACAAAAATTCACGACCAGAAAGCTTCACAGGTGAATTCTACCAGACATTTAATGGAGAGTTAAATATTATCCTTCTCAAATTATTCCAAAAAACTGAAAATAAAGAAATGCTTTCAAACTTTTTCTTCAAGGCTAGCATCAACAGGATATGAAACCCAGAGGACAAGATGCAAATAAATAAATAAAATTACAGGACAATATCTCTGATAAACACTGATGCAAAGAATCCTCAGCAAAATATTAGCAAAAAGATCAACAATACACTGAAAGAATCATACACCATGATCAAATGACATTTATTCCAGGGATGCAAGCATAGTTAAATATCAACAAATAAATCAATGTAATACATCACATTAACAAACTTTGTAGAAATAACAAGTATATGATTATCTCCATAGACGTAGAAACTTTTTTTGTTTTGTTTTTTACTAAATTCAACATCCATTTATGATAGAAACTTTAAAGAAAGTGAGTAAACAGGGAACATATGTTAACATAATAAAAACTCTACAAGAAAAACCCACAGAAAGCAACATGCTAAATGGTAAAAAATTGAAAACATTTCCTCTAAGATCAGGAACAAGTCAAAGATGCTCACTCACCACTTTTATTCAATACAGTAATGGGGACTTCCCTTGTGGTACAGTGGATATGAATCTGGCTACCAATGCAAGAGACATGATTTCCATCCGTGGTGTGGGAAGATTCCACATGTTTCAGAGCAACTAAAGCTCACACACTACAACTACTGAGCCTGCATGTTTCAAATACTAAAGCCTGTTCATCTAGATCTTGTGCTGTGCTCCTCAACAGAGAAATCACTGCAATAAGAAACCACAACAAAGAGTAGCCTCTGCTTACTGCAACTAGGGAAAGTTCATATGCAGCAATGAAGACCCAGTGCAACCAAAAATAAATAAAAATGGAAGTCTTACCCTAGTCAATCAAATGAGAAAAGAAAGCAATTTAGATTGGAAAGAAAGAAGTAAAATTCTCACTGTTTGCTGATACATGATACTATATATAAAAAATTCTAAGCTACAAAAAAAAAAAAACTAAAAGTTTTTTTATTAAGACTAATAAATGAATTTAGTAAGGTGGCAGGATGCAATATTAATATACATAAATCTGTTGCATTTCTATACACTACTAATTATCAGAAGGAAAAAATAAAGTTAAAATTTACTGGACTTGACAAGGTGGCAGAGGAGTTGGTGGATATGGAGCACATCTCTTTCCATGGATGCATCAAGAATGTATCTACAGATGGCAGTGTTCCTCACAGAACACCAGCTGAATACTGGCAGGAGTCTCTGACCACTGGAAAAGAATATATGGTTCCATGCACAACTTAGTAGGATGAAGGAAAGAAGAGAAAAGGAGAGTGAGCAGGACCAACCTGCACCCAGTTGTGGGGGAGATGAAGTAGGGGAGAGATCCTCACATCCAGGGCAATTGGTTGAAACAGAAGGGAAGTATTTGAGGCTGTTGTGGAGAGTTAAGAAGCTGGTCTGTGATAGTCTGAATGGAGTGAGAATCACAGACAATCTGTATGTATTCCAGATAAGGAAGCAAGTCCACCGTTGCTCATGGCAGCTGGGACCTGGAGCATAGGTACTGGAGAGTAATCCTGGGGTAAGGACTGCTGTTGACTTTGAGAAGATAGCCTGAGGAGATGGGAAAAGGAAATCTCAATTTGGGCAGCCATGGAAGCAGTGCATTACTGCTCAGTCATGTGCAGTGAGTAAAGACATCACTGTAGCCTCTGTCTCCTCACACACTGGCCCACAGCTGAGCAATAGAGGAAGACACCAACAAGGGTAGCCCTTTGAGTGCCTAATATGCCAAGAAATATAATAGAGAAGGACCAACTAGGGAGGCCTTTTGAGTGCCAGCTGCCAAGAGGCTAGAAAATAATCCTAATAGAGCCATATCACCTGCAAGTGTTTCCACTGGCTTCCTCGCACACCTGGTACCTCTGAGGTCCCTGTGATCCAAACAGCCACGCCACCTCCATGTCCAGTCCTCATTGGGGCAAACCCAAATCCTCTAGGGCTACCTCCGGAGCAAAGTCCAGTGAGCTATCCATATGCAGTGGTGAGGATAAAGCCACAATTGAGCTCCAGAGGTGGAACAACTAAGGAAGAGGATCAAAAACGGTTCCATCAGCTGTATAAGCTGCAGATTAAATCTACCTGATAACCTAGTAGACTCTGTCTATGGATTATATAAAAGGACACTGAATGTTCCCACAAAAGAAAACACTCTTGCTCTGAAAGCTGTGGATTTTGGAGGCAAGCACACACAGGTGTAGGGCCAGATTAGAGTTTGAGCTGTCCCCATAGGATGTCCAAAGACCAGTCTACCACCATAGAAGTGCCCCATAGGAAGCTGGAGGGCCCTCTATGGATGTGGAAGGCTGTGGCTCACAGCAGGGGAAAGGATGCTGACAGCTGAGACCAGAGGGAAAAAATTAGTATCATTCTTATGTTTGAATCATTCAGTAGTTGGTTCTGGACTTTTGTTTTCATTTTTCTCTTCTTTTTCTTTCCCTTGTTGTGGTTGTTATTTTTATTATTTCTATTTAGGCTTTTAGGAACTTTTTAAAAATCACACATTTTAGTTCTTTTATATATTTCTACATCTGTTTTTGATATCTTATTGCCATAATTTTTAAATATGGTCTTTTTTTTATTGCTTTCTTACAAATTTTCTTTGATACATAGATCTTTTTGTATACTTCTATAAAACTTTTCTTTTCTTTTTTTTCTTACCTTTTTCACCATTTTTGTTCATTTGTCTTGTTTCCTTTGCTTTAGTCCTTACACGGCCCTAATGTGGTTTTGTTTTCTGTTTTGTGCTTCAGTTAGCTTAGTTTTTAATTGGTTGATATATATATATATATATATATATATATATATATATATATATATAATTTCTTTTGCTCACCAGATCACTCGCTTGTACTGTGTTTTCTTTGGTCTGTTTGGTTTTGTTTGTATATGTGTGTATGTGTTCCTTTGTTTTGTTTTTTTTTGTTTTTTTTTTTTTTTTCTATTTGTCTGATTTTGCTTTTACCATTTGACTGGGTCTCATTTTTTGTATGTGTTTGTTTTTTGTTTGTTTGTTTTTGTGTTTGTTTTAGTCCCCTTTATTGCCATGACAAATGGCTTGTGGGATCTTAGTTCCCCAACCAAAAGTAGGGACTGAGCCCCTTGAGTGGGAATCCTGACTCCAGGACACAAGATTGCCAGAGAAATCCTGACCCCAGGGAGTATTAATCAGTGAGAACTCCCACAAACATCTCCATCCAAATACAAGACACAGCACAACTTAACTGCCTGCAGCACCCAGCCTTGCATGTCCAACCCAAACAATAAGAAGACAGGAACTAAAGGCAATCATCATCAGAGAGTCTGCTTACAGAAAACTCAAAATACACTACCTCACAAGGCCCTGCCCATCAGAGGGAAAATTTTCTCTTCTCTCTTCAGAACAAAAGCACACATCCCTCCCAATATGAAGCCTACAAAACCCACTGGACCAACTTCACCCAAAAGTGGCAGACGATTTAGAAAGTACTATGAACCTATAGCTTGGGTAAAGGAGGCCTCAAACACAGTGTTAGGGGAAAAAAGTGAAAAGACAAAGAAATAATGTGCAAATAGAGGAAAAAGCTAAAAATGTACAAGACCAAATAAATGAAGAGGAAATAGGCAAACTACCTGAAAAAGAATTAAGAGTAATGATAATTATTATGATATAAAATATTGAAAATATAATGGAGAAAATGCAATAATCACTTAACACATTTAACAAGGATCGAGAGGAAATAAACAGCAACAAAAAACACAATCACTGAAATTAGAAATACTCTACAGAGAATCAGTAGCAGAAAAACTGAGGCAGAAGAAGTGATGTGAGCTGGAAAACACAATGGTGGAAAAAACTGGTGAAGGGCAAAATAAAAACATCTGGCACAATATTAAACACTCAAACAATTGGTTTATCAGAAGAAGACAAGAAAGAGAAAGGATCTGAGAAAAAAAAAAATTAAGAGATTTTGGTTGAAAATGTTCCTAACATGAGAAAGGAAATAGTTAATCAAGTCCAAGAAATGCAGAGTCCCAAAGTGGATAAAGTCAAAGAGAAACACAGCAAGACACATAATGATCAAACTAATAAAAATTAAACACAAAGAAAAAAATAAAGGAGCAAGAGAAAATCAACAAGTAACACATAAGAGGAAGTCTCATAAGTTTAAGAGATGATTGTACAGTAGAAACTCTACAGGCCAGAAGGAGTGGCAGGATGCATTTAAAAAAATACTATTCAACATAGTTTTGGAAGTTTTGGCCACAGCAATCAGAGTAGAAAAAGAAATAAAAGGAATCCACATTGAAAAGAAGAAGTAAAACTCTCACTGTTTGCAGATGACATGATCCTCTACATAGAAAACTCTAAAGACTCCACCAGAAAATTACTAGAGCTAAGAAATAAAAACAGTAAAGTTGCAGGATATAAAATTAACACACAGAAATCTCTTGCATTCCTAAACACTAACAATGAAAAAACAGAAAGACAAATTAAGGAACCAATTCCATTCACCATTGCAACAAAAAGAATAAAATACTTAGGAATAAATCTACCTAAAGAAACAAAAGACATATATATATATATATATATATATATTATATATATATATATATATATAAAACTATAAAACACTGATGAAAGAAATCAAAGATGACACAAACAGATGGAGAAATATACAATGTTCATGGATCAGAAGAATCAACATAGTGAAAATGAGTATACTACACAAAGGAATCTATAGATTCAATGCAATCTCTATCAAGCTACCAACGGTATTTTTCAGAGAATTGGAACAAATAATTTCACAATCTGTATAGAATTACAAAAAACCTCGAATAGCCAAAGCAATCTTGAAAAAGAAGAATGGTATTGGAGGAATCAACCTTCCTGACTTCAGGCTATACTACACAGCTACAGTCATCAAGACAGTATGGCACTGGCACAAAGCCAGAAACATATCAATGGAACAAAATAGAAAGCCCAGAGATAAATCCACACACCTATGGACACCTTATTGTTGACAAAGGAGGCAAGAATATAGAATGGAGAAAAGACAATCTTTTTAATAAGTGGTGCTGGGAAAACTGGCCAACCACTTGTAAAAGAATGAAACTAGAACACTTTCTAACACTGTACGCAAAAATAAACTCTAAGTGGGTTAAAGATCTAAATGTAAGACCAGAAACAATAAAACTCCTAGAGGAGAACATAGGCAAAACACTCTCTGACATAAGTCACAGCAGGATTGTCTATGACCCACCTTCCAGAATGTTGAAAATAAAAGCAAAAATAAACAAACGGGACATAATTAAACTTAAAAGCTTTTGCACAACAAAGGAAACTATAAGTGAGGTGAAAAGACAGCTTTCAGAATGGAGAAAAAATAGAAAACAAAGCAACTGACAAAGAATTAATCTCAAAAATATACAAATGTATGGTAAAATCAATACAGTATTGTAAAGCAAAATAAAGTAAAAATAAAACCTAAAAAAAAATAAAAATAAAAGACTGAAAAAAATACAAACAGCTCTTGCTGCTCAATTCCAGAAAAATAAGTGACCCAATCAAAAAATGGGCCAAAGAACTAAACAGACATTTCTCCAAAGAAGACATACAAATGGCTAACAAACACATGAAAAGATGCTCAACATCACACATTATCAGAGAAATGCAAATCAAAACCACAATGAGGTACCATTTCACACCAGTCAGAATGGCTGCTATCAAAAAGTCTACAAACATTAAATGCTGGAGAGGGTGTGGGAAAAAAAAAAAAAAAACAACCTCTTACATTGTTGGTAGGAATGCAAACTAGTACAGCCACTATGGAGAACAGTGTGGAGATGCTTTTAAAAACTGGAAATAGAACTGCCTTATGACCCAGCAATCCCACTGCTGGGCATACCCACCGAGGAAACCAGAATTAAAAGAGACATATGTACCCCAATGTTCATTGCAGCACTATTTACAATAGCTAGGACATGGAAGCAACCTAGATGTCCATCAGCAGAAGAATGGATAAGAAAGCTGTGGTACATATACACAATGGAATATTACTCAGCTATTAAAAAGAATGCATTTGAATCAGTTTTAATAAGGTGGATGAAACTGGAGCCTATTATACAGTGTAAAGTAAGTCAGAAAGAAAACTACTAATACAGTATATTAACACATATATATGGAATTTAGAAAGGTGGTAATGATGACCCTATATGTGAGACAGAAAAAGAGACACAGATGTAAACAACAGACTGTTGGACTCTGTGGGAGAAGGTGAGAGTGGGATGATTTGACAGAATAGCATTGAAACATGTATATTATCATATGTGAAATAGATCGCCAGTCCAGGTTCAATGCATGAGGCAGGGTGCTCAGGGCTGGGGCACTGAGATGACTCTGAGAGATGGGATGGGAAGGGAGGTGGGAGGGAGGGTCAAGGATGAGGAACACATGTATGCCCATGGCTGATTCATGTGAATATATGGCAAAAACCATCACAATATTGTAAAGTAATTGGCCTCCAATTAAAATAATTTTAAAAATTAATAAAATAAAATACAGAGAGACTGAAAAAAAAGAAATATAAAGGAAAAAGCCTGCAACCAAGATAACTCTAATCATCAAGGATCATATTCAAAATTGATGGAGAAATCAAAAGATTAAAGAAAAGCAAAAGTTTAGAGAATTCAGCACCACAAAACCAGCTTTAGAGCAAATGTTAAAAGGACTTCTATAGGCCAAAAACATAAGAGAAGGAAAAGATATACAAAAAACAAACTGAAAACAATTAGCCATGCCCTGCTCCAGGAGATTTTCCCAACTCAGGGATCAAACTCAGGTCTCCAGCATTGCAGGCGGATTCTTTACCATGTGAGCCACCCAGGGAAGCCCAAAAACAATTAAGAAAATGTCAAAAGGAATATATATATATATATATATATATATATATATATATATATATGATTACTTTAAATGTAAATGGATTAAATGCTCCAACCAAAACACAAAGGCTGACTGACTGCATACTAAAACAAAACCTTTATATATGTTGTCTACAAGAGACCCATGTAATACCTAGAGACATACAGACTGAAAGTAAAGGGATGAAGAAAGATACTTCATGCAAATGGAAATCAAAAGAAAGCCAGAGTAGCAATTCTTATATCAGGTAAAATAGACTTTTAAATAAGGAATATTGCAAGAGATGAGAAAGGACACTACACAATAATCAAGAGATCAATCCAAGAAGAAGACATAACAATTGTAAATATTTTTGCACCCAACCTAAAAGAACCTCAATATATAAGGCAAACTAACAGGCATAAAAGAAAAAAAAATGACAGTAACAAAATGATAGTATGGTACTTTAACATCCCATTTACATCAATAGATCAATCACCCAGGCAGAAAATTAATAAAGGAATACAAGCATTAAGTGACACATTAGATCAGATAGACCTAATGATATCTACAGGAAATACCACCAAAAGCAGCAGAATATACTTTTTATCAAGTGCATATGGAACATTCTCCAGAATAGATCACATCTTGGATCACAGATCAATTCTTGGTAAATTTAAGATAAACGAAGTCATATTAAGCATTTTTTTATCACAAAACTATGAATTTAGATATCAATTATAAGAAAAATCTATTAAAAAACACAAATATATAAGATAAATGATATGTTTTTAAATAACCAAGAGTTTACTGAAAAAAAAAAAAGAAATTAAAAAACATATCTAGAAACAAATGACAATGAAAACATGATTACCCAAAACCCATGGGATGCAGCAAAGCATTTCTAAGAGGGAAGTTTATAGTATGACATTCTTATCTCAAGAAACAAGAAAACCATCAAATATGTAACTTAACCTTACACACAAAGCAACCAGAAAAAGAACAACAACAGCAACAAAACAAAGTTAGTAGAAGGAAAGAAATCATAAAGATCAGAGGAGAAATAAATGAGAATGAAATAAAGGAAACAATAAAAGAGATCAATAAAACAACAAAATTAACAATCCATAAGCCAGCCTCATCAAGAAAAAAGGGAGAAGACTCAAATCAATAAAATTAGTAAGAAAAAGGAGAGGATACAGCAGAAGATGCAGAAATACCAAGGATCATAAGGACTATTATGAAAAATTGTAGGAAAACTTTTTTAACGGATAAATCTTAGAAAAGTACAAACTTTCAAGACTGAACCAGGAAGAAATATAAAATGTAAACACACAAAACACAAGCACTGAAACTGAAACTGATTTTTAAAAAATCTCCCCAAAAACAAAAGCCCAGGGCAAGATGGCTTCACAGGCAAATTCTCTCAAACATTGAGAGGTTAGCTAACATCTGTCTTTCTCAATCTTTCAAAAAACTGCATAAGGAAGAACACTCCCAAACTCATTCTATGAGGCCACCATCACACTGATACCAAAATAAAAGTATCACAAGCAAAAAAATTATTGGCCGGTATCTCTGATGAACATAGATGTGAAATCCTCAACAAAATACTGGAAAACAGAATGCAACAAAACATTGAAAGCATCATATTAGACGGTCGATTGGGCTTTATCATAGAGATACAGGGATTCTTTAATATACGCAAATAAATCAATGTGATACACCATGTTAACTAATTGAAAGATAAAAAATAATATGGTAATCTCCACAGTTACAGGAAAAGCTTTACATAAGATCCAAAACCCATTTATGATAAAAAAAAAAAAACCTCTCCAGAAAATGGTTATAGAATGAAACTACCTCAACATAATACAGGCTATATATGACAAACCCATAGCAAACATTGTTCTCAATGATGGAAAATTGAAATCATTTCCTCTAAGATCAAGAGCAAGATGATAGTGCCCAATTTCTCCACTATTATTCAACATAGTTTTGGAAGTCCTAGCCATGGCAATAAGAGAGATAATATAAATAAAAGGAATTCAGAATGGAAAAGAAGATGTAAAATTCTCACTATTTGCAAATGACATGATACTATATATGGAAAATCTTACATGTGCTGGATCACCAAAAAAGCAAGAGAGTTCCAGAAAAATACATATTTTTAATTTATTGACTATGTCAAAGCCTTTGAATGTGTGGATCACAAGAAACTGTGCAAAATTCTGAAAGAGATGGGAATACCAGACCACCTGACCTGCCTCTTGAAAAACCTGTATGCAGGTTAGGAAGCAACAGTTAGAACTAGACATGGAACTACAGACTGCTTCCAAATAGGAAAAGGAGTATGTCAAGGCTGTATATTGTCACTCTGCTTATTTAACTTATATGCAGAATGCTGCTGCTGCTGATGCTAAGTCACTTCAGTCGTGTCTGACTCTGTGCAATCCCATAGATGGCAGCCCACCAGGCTCCCCCATCCCTGGGATTCTCAAGGCAAGAACACTGGAGGGATATCATGAGAAATGCTGACTGGATGAAGCACAAGCTGGAATCAAGATTGCCAGGAGAAATATCAGTAACTTCAGATATGCAGATGACAGCACGCTTATGGCAGAAACTGAAGAAGAACTAAAGGGCCTCTTGATGACAGTGAAAGAGGAGAGTGAAAAAGTGGGCTTAAAGCTCAACATTCAGAAAACCAAGATCATGGCATCTGGTCCCATCACTTCATGGCAAATAGATGGGGAAACAGTGGAAACAGTGGCTGACTTTATTTTTCAGGCTCCAAAATCACTGCAGATGGTGACTGCAGCCATGAAATTAAAAGACACTTGCTCCTTGGAAGGAAAGTTGTGACCAACCTAGATGGTATATTAAAAAGCAGAGACACTACTTTGCCAACAAAGGTCTATCTAGTCAAGGCTATGGTTTTTGCAGTAGTCATGTATAGATATGAGAGTTGAACTATAAAGAAAGCTGAGTGCTGAAGAATTGATGCTTTTGAACTGTGGTGTTGGAGAAGACTCTTGAGAGTCCCTTGGACTGCAAGGAGATCCAACCAGTCCATCCTAAAGGAGATCAGTCCTGGGTGTTCCTTGGAAGGACTAATGTTGAAGCTGAAACTCCAATACTTCAACCACTTGATACGAAGAGCTGACTCATTTGAAAAGACCCTGATGCTGGGAAAGATTGAGGGCAGGAGGAGAAGGGGAAGACAGAGGATGAGATGGTTGGATGGCATCACTGACTCAATAGATATGCGTTTGGGTAAACTCCAGGAGTTGGTGGTGGAGAGGGAGGCCTGGCATGCTGCATGCAGTTCATGGGGTTGCAAAGAGTTGGACACGACTGAGCGACTGAACTGAACTGAAGTGAACTGAAATATACCATCAAAAACTTACTAGAGCTAATCAATGAATTTAATAAAGTCACAGTATGGAAAATCAATACACAGAAATACCTTGAATTCCTGTACACTAACAACAAAAAGTCAGAAAGAGAAATTGTAAGAATAATCGCATTCCCCATTGCAACAATAAATAAATAAAGAAATAAAATGTCTAGGAATACACCTACCTAAGGAGACAAAAGGCCTCTATGCAGAAAACTATAAGACACTGATGAAAGAAAACAGATAACACAAAAAGTGGAGATATATATCATGTTCTTGGATCAGAAAAATCAACATCATGAAAATTACCATACTATTCAAAGCATTCTACCGATTCGGTGCAACACCTATCAAATTAACAATGGCATTTTCCTGAGAACTGGAATGCAAAATTAACAATTTGCATGGAACCACAAAAGGTCTGGAATAAAAACATTAATCTTTGGAAAGAAAACGAGCTGGAAGTATCAACCTTCGTGACTTCAAACTGTACTACAAAGGTACAGTAATCAAGACATTATGATACTTTCACCAAAACAGATATATAGATCAATAGAACAGGATAGAAAGCCCTGAAATAAACCAACATCTATGGGCAACTTATCTTTGATAAAGGGGCAAAAATATACAATGGAGAAAAAAGAGGCCCTTCCATAATTGGTGTTGGGAACCCTGGATGGCTACACGTAAAAGAATGAAAACAGAACAGTTCTTAACACCATCCACAAAAATTATATCAAAATGGATTAAAGACCTAACTGTAAGGTAAGAAACTATAAAACTCTTAGAGGAAATCATAGACAGAACACTCTTTGACATAATTTGCACAAAATTCTCTGACTCATCTCATAATGCAATGGAAGTAAAAATAAAGATAAAAAATGGGACTTAATTAAACAAGAACTTTTGCACACCAAAGGAAATTATGAACAAGATGAAAAGACAACCCTCAGAATGAGAGAAAATAATTGCAAATGAAGCAAATGTCAAAGGATTAATCTTCAAAATATACATCAGCTCATGATACTGAGTATCAAAGAAACAAACAACCCACTTTAAAAATAGGCAGAAGACCTAAACAGGCATTTTTCCAAAGAACACATACAGATGGCCAATAAATATGTGAAAACATGCCAAAGATAGCTCATTATTGCATGTTGAGTTGCTTTAGTTGTGTCTGATTCTTTGCCATTCTGTGGACTGTAGTCCACTAGGTTCCTCCATCCATGGGACTTTCCCAGCAAGAATACTGGGGTGGGATGCCATGCCTTCCTTCAGGGAATCTTTCTGATGCAGGATTGAACCCATATCTCCTGCTTCTCCTGCATTGCACCTTACCACTGAGCCACTGGTAAACTCCTGGCTCATTATTACAGAAATGCAAGTCAGAACTACAATGAGGTATCACATCACACTACTCAAAATGGCCATCACCAAAGCATTTACAAAAACTAATGCTTAAGAGGATGTGGAGAAAAGGGAACCCTTTTCATTGTTGGTGGAAATGAGAATTGATAGAGCCACTATGGAGAACATTATGGAGATTCCTTTAAAAAGTAAGAATAAAACTACTGTATGAACCAGCAATACCACTACTAGGCATATACCCTAAGAAAACCATAATTCAAAAACACACATGTACCCTGATGTTCATAGCAGCATTATTAATAATAGCCAGGACATGGTAACAACCTAGATATCCACTGACAGATGAATGGATAAAGAAGTGTGTGTGTATATGTGTGTGTGTGTGTGTGTGTGTGTGTGTGTATACACACACAATGGAATGTTAATCAGTCATAAAAAGCAATAAATTTGAGTCAATTGAACTGGGGTTAATGAACCTAGAACCTGTTTTACAGAGTGAAGTAAGTCAGAAAGAGGAAGGCAAATATTGCATATTAATACATATATATGCAATCTAGAAAATCCATACTGATGAACCTATATGCAGGGCAGGAATACAGACAGAGATACAGAGAAAAGATTGTGGACACAGCAGAGTAAAGAGAGGTTGATGATGTATTGAGAGAATAGCATCAAAGTTTACACAAAAGAATTGTACAAAAAAAAATCTTCACAACCCGGATAATCATGATGGTGTGATCACTCGTCTAGAGCCAGACATCCTGGAATGTGAAGTCAAGCGGTCCTTAGAAAGCATCACTACGAACAAAGTTAGTGGAGGTGATGGAATTCCAGTAGGCTATTTCAAATCCTGAAAGATGATTCTGTGAAAGTGCTGCACTCAATATGCCAGCAAATTTGGAAAACTCAGCAGTGGCCACAGGACTGGAAAAGGTGTTTTCATTCCAATCCCTAAGAAAGGCAATGCCAAAAAATCCTCAAACTACCTCACAATTGCACTCATCTCACACGCTAGTAAAGTAATGCTCAAAATTCTCCAAGCCAGGCTTCAGCAATACGTGAACCGTGAACTTCCTGATGTTCAAGCTGATTTTAGAAAAGGCAGAGGAACCAGAGATCAAATTGCCAACATCCACTGGATGATGGAAAAAGCAAGAGAGTTCCAGAAAAACATCTATTTCTGCTTTATTGACTATGCCAAAGCCTTTGACTGTGTGGATCACAATCAACTGTGGAACATTCTGAAAAAGATGGGAATACCACTTGACCTGCCTCTTGAGAAATCTGTATGCAGGCCAGGAAGCAACAGTTAGAACTGGACATGGAACAACAGACTAGTTCCAAATAGGAAAAGGAGTACATCAAGGCTGTATATTGTCACCCTGCTTATTGAACTTATATGCATAGTACATCATGAGAAACGCTGGACTGGGAGAAACACAAACTGGAATCCAGATTGCCAAGAGAAATATCAATAACCTCAGATATGCAGATGACACCACCCTTATGGCAGAAAGTGAAGAGGAACTAAAAAGCCTCTTGATGAAAGTGAAAGAGGAGAGTGAAAAAGTTGGCTTAAAGCTCAACATTCAGAAAACGAATATCATGGCATCCGGTCCCATCACTTCATGGGAAATAGATGGGCAAACAGTAGAAACAGTGTCAGACTTTATTTTTTTGGGCTCCAAAGTCACTGCAGATGGTAACTGCAGCCATGAAATTAAAAGACGCTTACTCCTTGGAAGAAAGGTTATGAGCAACCTAGATAGCATATTCAAAAGCAGAGACATTACTTTGCCGACTAAAGTCCATCTAGTCAAGGCTATGGTTTTTCCAGTAGTCATGTATGGATGTGAGAGTTGGACTGTGAAGAAGGCTGAGCACTGAAGAATTGCCGCTTTTGAACTGTGGTATTGGAGAAGCCTCTTGAGAGTCCCTTGGACTGCAAGGAGATCCAACCAGTCCATCCTGAAGGAGATCAACCCTGGAATTTCTTTGGAGAGAATGATGCTAAAGCTGAAACTCCAGTACTTTGGCCACTTCATGCGAAGAGTTTACTCATCGGAAAAGTCTTTGATGCTGGGAGGGATTGGGGGCAGGAGAAGAAGGGGACGACAGAGGATGAGATGGCTGGATGGCATCACTGACTCAATGGATGTGTCTGAGTGAACTCCGGGAGTTGGTGATGGACAGGGAGGCCTGGCGTGCTGTGATTCACGGGGTCGCAAAGAGTTGGACATGACTGAGTGACTGAACTGAGCTGAACTTATACATTACCATATGTAAAAGAGATAGCTAGTGGGAAGCTACTGTACAACAACAGGGAATTTAACCCAGTGCTCTGTGACAACCTAGAGGGGTGGAATGGGGAGTTAGTGCAAGGCTCTAGAGGGAGGGGATATATGTATACTTATGTCTAACTCATGCGGTTTTATGGCAGAAATCAAGAACACATTGTAGAGCAACTATCCTTCAATTAAAAATAAGTTCAAAATTAAATGAAAGAACACATATCACAACTAATAATACAGAAGTGCAAAGGATCACAGGAGACTACTAGAAACAATATCATGACGACAAATTTGACAACCTAGAAGATATGAGTAAATTACTGGAAACACACACTCTTCCAAGACTAGAACATAAAGAAATAGAAATCTAAATAGACTGATCAACAGCACGCAGATTTAATCTGTGAGCAAACGTGCCCACAAATAAAAGGCCAACACCATAACTCTTCACTGGTAAATTCTACCAAATATTCAAAAAAGAATTAACAGCAGTCTTCCTCAAACTCTTCCAAAATATAGAAGAGGAGGAAATATTTTAAAACATTTTATCAGACCAGCTTTACCCTGATAGCAAAATCCAAGGACTCTATGTTAAAATAGTATCAACAGTCCATGACCTGTTAGGAATCAGGCCACACAGCAGGAAGTGAGCAGTGAGTGAGTGAATGAAGCTTCATCTGTATTTACAGTTACTCATCACTCTCATTACTGCCTGAGTTCTGCCTCCTGTTACATAAGCAGCAGCATTAGATTCTCATAGGAGTGCAAACCTTACTGCTGATTCTGCATGTAAGGGATCTAGGCTGCACACTCTTATGAGAATCTAATACTTGATGATCTGTGATTGAGCAGAGGTGGTGATGTGGGCATGGCTACAAATACATATCATCACTAGCAGAGAGGTTCGATTGTACAGAGACAATAATAAATCAATTGCTTGCACACTCATATCTAGTCCATATTATTGAGTGGCAAGTGACAGTCTGCATCTGATAGGAGGCTTTAAGTTAAAATCTGACACTTATTTCAGTCCACGCATGGTCAACACATTATTTGATTTACCACTTCCACCCATGCCTCTTTTCTACACTGCACACTTGTCTCAGTCACAGCTTTGGTAAGCCCACAAGATAACACTAGCCAAAATGAGTTTAATAGAAAAAATGTCACTGGGGAGCTTCGTTGAAAATTACAAAAGACCCAATGATGACAGAGCAGAAGACTCTAATAGAGATAACAAAAAGAATGCTCAATTTAAATACAATATAGAGAACTACTTAGGTTACAGTTTCATTGCAACAGGTGATTCACATTCTCCAAGGCTGGTTTATATAATATGTGGCAATCACTATCCAAAGAAGCCATGAAACCTTCAAAATTGCTTCATAACATGAAGACCAAACACCTGAATTAAAAGACAAGCCACTGTATTTGTTCAAAAGAAAAAAAAAATGAACATGAGGAATAGAAGCAATTACAGAAGGTCACCAATTCAACAAATGTGTCCTCACTGAAAGCATTATTCTTGGTGGCTAGAAAGCCTTCCTAAGTGATCAATGAAAAGAAATAGAGGGAAACAATAGAAGGGGAAAGACTAGAGATCTTTTCAAGAAACCTAGAGATACCAAGGGAATATTTGATGCAAAGATGGTTACAATAAAGGACAGAAATTTAAGGACCTAAAAGAAGCAGGAGATATAAAGAAGAGATGGCAAGAATTCAGAGAACTATACAAAAAAAAATTTAAAAACTTAATGACCCAGATAATTAAATGGTGTGATCACACACCTGGAACCAGACATCCTGGAGTGCAAAGTCAAGTGGACCTTAGGAGGCATCAATATGAACAAAGCTATTGGAGGTGATGGAATTCCAGATGAACTCTTTCAAATCCTAAAAGATGATGCTGTTAAAGAGCTGCATGCAATATGCCAGCAAACTTAGAAAACTCAGCAGTGGCCACAGGACTGGACGGTCAATTTTTATTCCAATTTCAATGAATGGTAATGCCAAAGAATGCTAAAACTGTCGCACAATTGCACTCATCTCACATACTAGCACGGAGAAGGCAATGGCACCCCACTCCAGCACTCTTGACTGGAAAATCCCATGGATGGAGGAGCCTGGTGGGCTGCAGTCCATGGGGTCACTAAGAGTTGGACACGACTGAACGACTTCACTTTCACTTTTCACTTTCATGCATTGGAGAAAGAAATGGCAACCCACTCCAGTGTTCTTGCCTGGAGAATCCCAGGGACGGGGGAGCCTGTGAGCTGCTGTCTATGGGGTCGCAAAGAGTCGGACATGACTGAAGCGACTTAGCAGCAGCAGCAGCACATACTAGCAAAGTAATGCTCAAAATTCTCCAAGCTAGATTTCAACAGTACATGAACCAAGAACTTCCAGACGTTCAAACTGGATTTATAAAAGGCAGAGGAACCAGAGATCAAATTGCCAACATCTGTTGGATCTAAGAAAAAACAAGAACATTCCAGAAAAACATCTGCTTTATTGACTATGCCAAAGCTTTTGACTGTGTGGATCACGACAAACTGTGGGAAATTATTCAAGAAATGGCAATAACAGACCACCTTACCTGCCTCCTGAGAAATCTGCATGCATGTCAAGAAGCAACAGTTAGAACCAGACATGGAACCGTGGACTGGTTCCAAATTTGGAAAGGAGTGCGACAAGTCTGTATATTGTCACCCTGTTTATTTAACTTACATGTAGAGTACCTCATGAGCAATGTGGGGTGGGATGAATCACAAGCTGAAATCAAGATTTCTGGGAGAAATATCAATAACCTCAGGTATGCAGATGACACCACCCTCATGGCAAAAAGCGAAGAGGAACTGAGGAGCCTCTTGATGAAAGTCAAACAGCAAAAGGTGGTTTAAAACTCCACATTCAAAAAACTAAGATCATGGCATCTGGTCCCATCACTTCATGGCAAATAGATGGGCAAACAATGGAAACAGTGAAAGTCTTTTTTTTTTTTTTCCCGTGGGCTCCAAAATCACTGTAGATGGTGACTGCAGCCATGAAATTAAAAGACTCTTCCTCCTTGGAAGATAAGCTATAACAAACCTAGAGAGCATATTAAAAAGCAGAGACATCACTTTGCAGACAAAGATCCATCTAGTCAAAGCTATGGCTTTTCCAGTAGTCTTGTATGGATGTGAGAGTTGGACCATAAAGAAAACTGAGTGCCGAAAAATTGATGATTTTGAACTGTGGTGTTGGAGAAGACTCTTGAGAGTCCCTTGAACTGCAAGGAGATCAAACCAGTCCATCCTAAAGGAAATCAGTCCTGAACATTCATTGTAAGGACTCATGCTGAAGCTGAAGCTCCAATACTCTAGCCACCTGATGTGAAGAACTGACTCATTTGAAAAGATCTTGGTGCTGGGAAAGATTGAAGGCAGGAGGAGAAGGGGATGGCAAAGGATAAGATGGTTGAATGGCATCACTGACTTGGTGGACATGAGCTTAAGCAAGCTCTGGGCTTTGGTGATGGATAGGGAAGCCTGGCGTGCTTCAGTGAATGGGGTCACAAAAAGTCGGACACGACTGAGCAACTGAATTGAACTGAACCACATTGCTAAAGCTAAGAAGCCCTTTACTATGTGAAATAGATCACCAGTCCAGGTTTGATGCATGAGACAGGGTGCTCAGTGTCGGTACACTGGGACAACCCTGAGGGATGGGATGGGCGGGGGGGAGTTGAGGGGCATTCAGAATGGGGGACACATATACATCCATGGCTGATTCATGTCAATGTATGGGAAAAAAACACTACAGTATTGTAAAGTAATTAGCCTCCAATTAAAATAAATTAATTAATTTCCAAAAAAAAGTTCTTTTACTATTGGTGAAGAGTTGATCCTGCCTGCTTCTAAGGACATTCGTCATGAACTTTTAGGAGAGGGTACAGTTCCAGTTGTAGCATGTATTCCTCTTTCAGCTAGCACCAAAACTAGAGTAACTGATAAAATAAGAGGTTACTGAGCTACAATTTTCAGAGAAGGTTAATGAGTCACCGGGCTTCCCTGGTAGCTCAGCGGGTAAAGAATCTGCCTGCGATGCAAGAGACCCCAGTTCAATTCCTGAGTCATGAAGATCCCCTGGAGGAGGGTATGGCAATCCACTTCTGTTTTCTGCCTAGTGAATCTTGATGGACAGAGGAGCTTGGCAGGCTACAGTTCATAGTGTTGCAAAGAGTTAGACATGACTGAGAGACTAAGTAAAGTACAGCACAGCATAGCACACATCACAAGGTAAGCAATCCAGGTGGACAAGTCTACTGATGTTGACAACAAGGCAACAATGCTTATTTTTTGTGTGATATATTTGCAGGAGGATGTGTTATATACACTTCTGCTGCCAACCAACACCATAGCTTCAGAAATATTGAAGTCTTTGAATGACTGTGTAGTTGTGTATTGTGCATAGTCGCTGAGTCATGTCCAACTCTTTGTGACTCCATGGACTGTAGCCCACCAGGCTCCTCTGTCCATGGGAATTCAGCAGGAAAGAATATTGTAGAGGGTTGCCATTCCCTCTTCCAGGGGATTTTCCCAACCCAGGGATCAAACCCAGGTCTCACTCATTGCAGGTGAATTCTTTACCAACTAAACCACCAGGGAGGCTGAAGAATACTGGAGTGGGTAGCCTATCCCTTCTCCAGGTTACCTTTCAAACTCGGAAAGTGAACCAGGGTCTCCTGTATTGCAGGGGGATTCTTTATCAACTGAGCTACCAGGAAAGCCCCTTTGAATGATTATATATCAGGAAAACTGAATAAGTCATTTTGTGTCATTTTATGCATGGACAGAGCAGCTGCCATGACTGAATGAGCTTTATGGTTTTACTACTTGGGTCAAAGAGGTCACTTCTGAATGTTCCCAAACCAGGGATCAAACCCAGGTCTCCTGCATTGCAGGCAGACTCCATAACACTCAGCTACCAAGGAAGCCCAGAGAAATGCTGGCTAGCCAAAAAAAAAAAAAAAACCCACCTGAACTTAACAACGTCTTGAAGGACATGATTAAAATTATCAGCTGCATACAAGTCAGTCCAGTTCAGGTTTTCAGTCGTGTCTGACTCTTTGCAACCGTATTCACTGCAGCACGCCAGGTTTCCTTGTCCATCACCAACCCCCAGAGCTTATTCAAACTCATGTCCATCGAGTTGGTGATGCCATCCACCCATCTCATCCTGTATAGTCCCCTTCTCCTCCTGCCATCAATCTTTCCAAGCATCAGGGTCTTTTCCAATGAGTCAGTTCTTCGAGTCAGGTGGCCAAAGTAATGGAACTTCAGTTTCAGCATGAGAATTTCTATGAATATTCAGGATTTATTTCATTCAGGATGGACTGGTTGGATCTCCTTGCAGTCCAAGGGACTCTCAAGAGTCTTTTCCAACACCACAGTTCAAATGCATCAATTCTTCAGCACTCAGTCCTCTTTATTCTTCAGCACTCAGTCCTCTTTATTGTCCAACACTCATATCCATACATGACTACCAGATAAACCATAGCTTTGACTAGATGGACCTTTATTGGCAAAGTAATGTCTCTGCTTTTTGATATACTGTCCGGATTTGTCATAACTTCTCTTCCAAATAGCAAGTGTCTTAATTTCATGGCTGCAGTTACAATCTGCAGTGATTTTGGAACCCAAGAAAAGAAAGTGTCTCATCGTTTCCATTGCTTGCCAATCTATTTACCATGAAGTGATGGGACCAGATGCCATGGTCTTAATTTTTTGAATGTGGAGTTTTAAGCCAGTTTTTCCACTTTCCTCTTTCACTTTCATCAAGAGGCTCCTTAGTTCCTCTTCACTTTCTGCCATAAGGGTGGTGTCATCTGTATATATGAGGTTGCTATTTCTCCCAGAAATCTTGATTTCAGCTTGTGCTTCATCCAGCCTGGCATTTCACATGATGTACTATGCATATAAGTTAAATAAGCAGGGTGGCAATATAGAGACTTGTCACATTCCTTTCCCAGTTTGGAACCAGTTCACTGTTCCATGTCTGGTTCTAACTGTTGCTTCTTGACCTGCATGCAGATTTCTCAGGAGGCATGTAAGGTGATCTGTTACTCTCATCTCTTGTACAGTTTTGCCGTTTCTTGTGATCCACACAGTCAAAGGCTTTGGCATAGTTAATAATGCAGACTATTTTATGGAACTCTCTTGATTTTTCTGTGATCTAACCAATGTTGGCAATTTGATCTCTGGTTCCTCTGCCTTTTCTAAATCCAGCTGGAGAATATGGAAGCTCTTGGTTCATGTACTGTTGAAACCTACCCTGGAGAATTTTGAGCATTACTCTACTAGCATGTGCTGCTGCTGCTAAGTCGCTTCAGTCATGTCCGACTCTGTGTGACCTCATAGATGGAAGCCCACCAGGCACCCCCATCCCTGGGATCCTCCAGGCAAGAACACTGGAGTGGGTTGCCATTTCCTCCAATGCATGAAAGTGAAAAGTGAAAGGGAAGTCGCTCAGTCGTGTCCGACTCTTTGTGCCCCCATGGACTGCAGCCCACCAGGCTCTTTGGTCCATGGGATTTTCCAGTCAAGAGTGCTGGAGTGGGGTCCCATTGCCTTCTCCATTACTAGCATGTGAGATGAGTGCAATTGTATGATAGTTTGAACATTATTTGGTATTGCCGTTCTTTAGGATTGGAATAAAAACTGACATTTTCCAGTCCTGTGACTTCCGTTGAGTTTTCCGAATTTGCTGGAATATTGAGTGCAGCCTTTTAATGGCATCATCTTTTTGGACTTGAAATAGCTCAACTGGATTTCCATCACCTCCACTAGCTTTTTTCAAAGTGATGCTTCCTAAGGCCCATTTGACATCACACTCCAGGATGTCTGGCTCTTGGTGAGTGATCACACTATCGTGGTTATCTGGATCATGAAGATTTTTTTGCATAGTTCTTCCGTGTATTCTTGCCAACTTTTCTTAATATCTTCTGTTACTGTTAGGTCCATATGGCTTCTGTCCTTTATTGTGTCCATCTTTGTGCCCAATTGTTCACTTGGTATCTAATTTTCTTGAATAGATCTCTAGTCTTTCCCCTTCTATTGGTTTCCTCTATTTCTTTGCATTGATCACTTAGGAAGGCTTTCTTATCTCTCTTTGCTATTCTTTGGAACCCTGCATTCAGATGGGATAGCTTTCCTTTTCTCTTTTGCCTTTAGCTTCTCTTCTTTTCTGAGCTATTTGTAAAGCCTCCTCAGACAACCATTTTGACCCTTTGCATATCTTTTTTCCTGGGGATATTCTTGATCACTGCCTCCTGTACAATGTCACGAACCTCTGTCCTTAATTCTTCAGGCACTCTGGCTATCAGATTTAATGCTTTGAATCTATTTGTCACTTCTTCTTTATAATCATAAGGAATTTGTTTTAGGTCATATCGAAATGATCTAGTGGTTTTCCCTATTTTCTTCCATTTAAATTTGAATTTTGCAATAAGGATTTCATGAACTGAGCCAGTTAGTTCTTGGTCTTGTTTTTGCTGACTGTATAGGGCTTTTCCATCTTCAGTTGCAAAGAATATAATCAATCTTTTTGGTATTGACCATCTGGTGATGTTCCTGTGTAGAGTCTTCTCTTGTGTTGTTGGAAGAGGGTGTTTGCTATGACCAGTGCATTCTCTTGGCAAAAGTCTATTAGCCTTTGTCCTGCTTCATTCTGTATTCCAGGGCCAAACTTGCCTGCTATTCCAGGTATGTCTTGACTTCCTACTTTTGTATTCCATTCCCCTATGATGTAAAGGACATCGTTTTTGGTGTTACTTCTAGAAGGTTCTTGTAGAAGCATTCAACTTCAGCTTCTTCCCTTAACTTATATCTGTTCATGCAGCTCTGTGAGGAGATGGATGCAGAGCACACATGCTTTGTCTTATACACAGAAGTGAGCCAGCTTTCTATAGGTAGTTCAGTGGTCAGTGTTTTTGAATTATGAAAACAGCTCCAGGGATTTCTTTATTTCTTTTTACTTTACAATATTGTATTGGTTTTGCCATACATCAACATCTAGGGATTTCTTTCAGAAAACAGTCACCACTGGCAGCACATTTCAGTGACAGAATGGGTCACAGATTTTGCTTACTTGTGTGACATAAGCAACCTGCTCAATGAACTCAATCTGTCACTTCAGGGGAGAATGGTGACTGCATTTAAATAAAAAATGGCTGCATTCAAAGCCAAACTGGGCTTACAGGGGTAACAAGTGAACATTGGAATTTTTGACATGTTTCAAACATTAATAAGGATTTTGAATGAGACTGAACAAGTGCCTTCTTTCTCCCAGCTGGTGCATGGTCACCTATCTCAGTTTTTAAGAGTTTGAGCATCACTTCCCAACCACAAAAGACTCCTGAAATGTGAAGGAGTGGATTTGCGACCCATTTGTGTATTAGCCAGGTGAATCAACTTTGTCCTTACTAGAAGGGGATCAACTGCTTGAGATCACATGATGGTGGCATTAAATGTATGTTTGAGATAACTTCAAATCTCCATACATTCTGGATTAACATCAAGGTGGAATATCCTGCGATCACCACCAAAGCAATGAAAAGCCTGCTTCCATTTCCAACATCCTATCTTTGTGAAGCCTGTTTTTCTGCAATGCCAACAACCAAACAAGATTATGGAGTAGACTGGGAATAAGTAATATACTTCAGGTATCACTGTTTCCCATGACCTCCAGATGGGACCATCTAGTTGCAGGAAAACAAGCTCAGGATCAGAACCAGAATCAAAATCAGAATCAGAATCCCACTCATTCTGCATTATGGTGAGTTTTATACTTATTTAATTATATATCACAATGCAATAATAGAAATAAAGCACACGAAAAATGTAAAGCACTTTCATCATCCCTAAACCATCCGCACCCTGTGGAAAAATTTTCTTCCATGAAACTAGTCCCTTATGCCAAAAAGGATGGGGACTACTGCTCTACTGCCTGTTTGAAAGCTGCTATGAGAATAGATGTTCAAAGTTCTCATCACAAGAAAAAATATTGCAACTATGCATGGTGACAGATGTAAACAACACTAATTATGGTGATCATTCCATAATGTATACAATTATTAAATTATTATACCACACATTTGAAGGTAACATGATGTTAAATGGCAATTTTACTTCAATAAAGAAGAACCCTCATCATACAAATTCAAGATTTCTGTTGTGATTACCAGAGACGAAAAAAGTGTCTATTGAAAATCTGTTGTCTGGGGCTTCAAACCAGACTTGAGGTTCTGAAATGCAGGGATGGATACTTTTCAAGAGCCTAGTGAAGCAGATGTGATTTTTTTCCCCTCAAAATTCTGACCTGTATGCATCTTCAATAAGATCTTTATCATATCCATATATCTCCAGTTGGCCAACTTATTATAGAGAAAGCTTTATTGAAAAGATTTTATGATGTCTTGTTATCAATTGTGTAGAGTATTCTAGTTTTAACTTGTGACATTTTTGCAATAAATTGTTTATAATAGGTTGCAGTTGTACTTAACTCAGCCTATCTTTAAACTGAATGACTATTTACAGGCATAATGATGTGAGCACTGTTGATTTGGAGTTGACCACCTTTTAACATACAGAAGAGATGAATGATAGTTCTTCATTCTTGTGATGAATGCCTCTGCATAGTAATGATTTGTTGGTGAGCACTTAAGGTACATGGCAAAACCAACACAATATTGTAAATTAATTAGCCTCTAATTAAAATAAATAAATTTAAACTAAAAAAATGATACACATGTATTTATGTATGACCTAAATCAAATAGCATGCTTCTGAAATAAAATTTATTCTTTAATCTAGATACTTAGTAATTGGGGTCATTATATTTGAACACAGCACTATTAGAACATGAGATTTTCCAATGGTGTAATTTTTCCATGGTATAATTTATGGTCTCCTAAAAAGTAAATATGGTGTCTGTAGAATATGCTAAGTGCATTCATAATAACTATTTACATACTGTGATGTCAGTAACTTCAAATTGTATTTTCACATAGGTATATGGGAAACATTTTTAACATGGGTATACAGTAACAATTCTGACTGCATTATACTTGTTTTTATAGTAGTAACATATTATGCTGCATTATTACTTGCATAAATCTCATTTCACCAAAGTTAGCCAACCCTCTAATTGATAATGCAGACATTAAACTAGGATTTAATAAGAATTTTAGGTTAAAATACAAGTTGTTACTATCGATAGTCTGAAGTAGTAAATACAGCTTTTTATTTATTTTTTATTTTTTTTTCAGCTTTTTAATAGTGGTGTAACTAGCCTCATAATTAGGTTGGGTTTTTCTTATCTAACGAGGAAATTTATTGAATACAGGAGAATTTGTATGCTGTGTGGGAGTCTGTATTATAAAATCATTAAATTTTCTTTAGGGAAGTAGAAGAGGAGTATAAATTCCAAACTTATTGGCACCTACATCTTTAAAGATATTTTGAGGAATTAGGATATAATCATCTTAGAAAAATCACTTTACAGAGTGAATTTGTGAAGTGTTTTTAAAATGATCCTTTTATTAATGTTTTAGTCATTTACATTGTCTAAAATTTAAATAATTTTTATAATCTTCCTATAAAAAATGCTCTAGACATGACATCACCAGATGGTCAATACTGAAATCAGATTGGTTATACTCTGCAGCTGAAGTTGAAGACACTCTATACAGTCAGAAAAAGCAAGATGTAGAGCTGACTGTGGCTTAGATCATGAACTCTTATTGCAAAATTTAGACTTAAATTGAAGAAAGTAGGAAAAATCAATAGACAATTTATGTGTGACCTAAATCAAATCCCTTAAAATTGTACAGTGTAAGTGACAAATAGATTCAAAGCATTAGATTTGATAGACAGGGTGCCTGAAGTACTACAGGCAGAGGTTCCTAACATTGTACAGGAGGTGGTGACAAAAACCATCCCCAAGAGAAAGAAATACAGGAAGGCAAAATGTTTGCCTGAGGAGGCCTTGCAAATAGTTGAGAAAAGAAGAGAAGCAAAAGGCAAGGGAGAAAGGGAAAGATACATCCAATTGAATGCAGAGTTCAAAGGATAGTAAGGAAAGATAAGAAAACCTTTTTTCTCATTTTTTAAAAAACTATTTATTTTTTATTGAAGGATAATTGCTTTACAGAATTTTGCTGTTTTCTGTCAAATCTGAGGTGAACAATGCAAAGAAAAAGAGGAAAACAATAGAATGGGGAAAACTAGAGATCTCTTCAAGAAAATTAGAGATACCAAGGGAACATTTCCCTCAAAGATTGGCACAATAAAGGACAGAGGCAGTATGGACCTAACAGAAGCAGAAGATATTAAGAAGAGGTGGCAAGGATACAGACTGCTACTGCTAAGTCGTCTCAGTCGGGTCCGACTCTGTGCGACCCCAGAGACGGCAGCCCACCAGGCTCCTCCGTCCCTGGGATTCTCCGGGCAAGAACACTGGTGTGGGTTGCCATTTCCTTCTCCAAGGATACAGAAGAACTATACATAAAAAGGTCTTAGTGACCCAGACAACCATGATGGTGTGATCATGCATCTAGAGTTAGACATACTGGAATGTGAAGTCAGTGGTCCTTAGGACACATTACTATGAACAAAGCTAGTGAAGGAGAAGAAATCCCAGCTAAGCTATCTCAAATCTTAAAAGATGATGCTGTTAAACTTCTGCACTCAATATGCAAGCAAATTTGGAAAACTCAGCAGTGGCCAGACTGGAAAAGTTCAGTTTTCATTCCAATCCCAAAGGAAGGCAACACTAACGAATGTTCAAACTACCATACAATTGCACTCATTCCACATGCTAGAATGTAAATGCTCAAAATCCTTCATGCTAGGCTTCAACAGTATGTGAACAAAGAACTCCCAAATGTACAAGCTGAATTTAGAAAAGGCAGGGGAACAAGAGATCAAATTGTCAACATCTGTTGGATCATAGAAAAAGCAAGAGAATTCCGGAAAAACATCTACTTCTGCTTCATTGACTACACTAAAGCCTTTGACTATGTGGATCACAACAAACTGGAATTTTTTTTCAAGAGATGGGATTACCAGATCACCTTGCTTGACTCCTGAGAAACCTGTATGCAGGTCAAGAAGCAACAGTTAGAAACGGACATGGAACAATGGTTCAAAATTGTGACAGTAGCAAGTCAAGGCTGTATATTGTCACCCTGCTTATTTAACTTATATGCAGGGTACATCATGTGAAATGCCAAACTGGATGAATCTCAAGCTGGAATCAAGATTGATGGGAGAAATATCATTATCCCCTAATATGCAGGTGATATTACCCTAATGACAGAAAGTGAAGAACAACTAAAGAGCCATTTGATGAAGGTGAAAAAGGAGAATGAAAAAGCTGGCTTAAAACTCAATATTCAAAAACCTAGGATCGTAAGATCGAGTCCCATCATCTCATAGCAAACAGATGGGAGAAAAATACAAACAGTGACAAAATATTTTCTTAAGCTCCAAAATAACTGTACACGGTGACTGCACCCATGAAATTAAAAGATGCTTGCCCCTTAGAATAAAAGTTATGACCAACCTACACAGCATATTAAAAAGCAGAAACATCACTTCACCAACAAGGATTGAGGTAGTCAAAGGAATGTTTTTTTCAAGTCATGTATGAATATGAGAGTTGGACCATAAAGAAGACTGAGCACTGAAGAATTGATGCTTTCTAACCGTGGTGCTGGAGAAGATTTTGGTCAATCCCTTGGACAGTAAGGAGATCAAAACAGTCAACCTTAATGGAAATCAGTCCTGAATATTCATTAGAAGTACTGATGCTGAAGCTGAAGCTCCAATACTTCGGCCGCATGATGCAAAGAGCCAAACCATTGGAAAATACCTTGATGTTGAGAACGATTGAGAACAGAAAGACAAGGGGATGACAAAGGATGAGATCATTGGATGGCATCATTGACTCAATGGACATGAGTTTGAGCAAACTCTGGGATATAGTGAAGGACAGAGAAGCCTGGTGTGCTGCAGTCCCTGTGGTTGCAAGGAATCAGACACTAAGGGATTGAACAACAACTAAAAATGATCCATAGCAAAAAGAGAAATATTAGTTGTGGTCCCCTTGAGATTACGAAAACCACAAGGGTTACCACTGCTATCAACAATATTACAGCTCCTGGCAAACACTCATGTGAAGAAAGAAATAATGGGTAGAAAGATACATTTCCCAGCATTTTTCACAATCAACATACTACAGAGTTAATAAGGAAATTCAGGAAGCCACCAGATAAAATATTATCTTATAAAAATCAATAATATTTGTCTATATTATTAATAATCAATTATAATTATAACTTAAAATTAACAACAAAAGGAATCAAATATCCACAGATTAATTTAACCAATCATATGTAAAACCTTTATAGTGAAAATTTCATAGCAAGACAAAAGGCATATAAGACTATGTGAATAAATGGAAAGTCATTCCAATAAGTGATTAACATAAAAATACCAATTATCTCTGAAATAATCTTTAAATTCAATGTAATGAGAAGCAAAATTCTAGCTGTATTTTGTTGAGAAATTTAATAAACTCACTGTAAAAATTGAATTAAAAGATGACACATACCTAACTCAATCCTGAACAAAGGAGACTTATCCTCCAAATTCATACAGGATGAAGGAGACACCTGTACACCTGTAGCTGATTAATGTCTATGTATGGAGAAAACCACCACAATACTGTAAAATAATTAGCTCCAATTAAAATAAATTAATAAATTTAAAATGAAAAAAATTAAAACAGTCTCTGACATAAATCACAGCAGGATCCTCTATGATCCACCTGTCAGAATATTGGAAATAAAAGCAACAATAAACAAACAGGACCTAATTAAAATTAAAAGCTTCTGCACAATAAAGGAGACTATAAACAAAGTGAAAAGACAGCCTTCAGAATGGGATAAAATAATAGCAAATGAAGCAACTGACAAAGAACTAATCTTAAAAATATACAAGCAACTCCTGCAGCTCAATTCCAGAAAAATAAATGACCCAATCAAAAAATGGGCCAGAGAACTAAACAGACATTTCTCCAAAGAAGACATACAGATGGCTAACAAACACATGAAAAGATGCTCAACATCACTCATTATCAGAGAAATGCAAATCAAAACCACAATGAGGTATAGTGTGGTCCTAAGATGGTGGAGGAATAGGACGGGGAGACCACTTTCTCCCTCACAAGTTCATCAAAAGAACATTTCAACGCTGAGTAAATTCCACAAAATAACTTCTGAATGCTGGCAAAGGACATCAGGCACCCAGAAAAGCAGATAATTGTCTTCAAAAACAGGTAGAAAAAAATAGACGAAAAAAGACACAAAGGAGGTAAGGAGGGAGCTCCATCCCGGGGAGTCCCATCCCCGGAAGGGAGTCTTAAGAAGAGAGAAGTTTGCAAACACCAGGAAACACTCTCTCTGCTGAGTCTGTGGTGAGCCCTGGAAGCACAGAGGGCACCATAACAGGGAGGAAAAATAAATAAATAATTAAAACCAACAGATTATGAGCCCAACGGTAACTCCCCCAGTGGAGAAGCAGCGCAGACACCTGCATACACCACTAGCAAGTGGGGGCTGGGCGGGGAGGTGAGGGCTGCAGTGCTTTTTAAGAATTGGGCTGGAATGCCCTGAGCATAACCAGAGCAAACAAACTTGGGCTAGCAAACCAGACTGTGGGATAGCTACCACATGAAAAGCTCTAACATAAGACACCACCAGGACCGTGCACAGAACAAAGGATGGAACAGAAATAGCTGGCTGCTGACCATCCCCCTCCGGTGACAGGAAGCCAGAGCCATAAGGGCTGGAAGGGGGCAATCACAGCCTTAGAGAGACATTACCTACCAAACTGCAAGCAGGCTTCTTTGCTAGCTAAGACTTCTTGGGGTTCTGGACAGTCACGACCCACCTGAGAAGGGACGCCAGTGGTAAACCCAGAAAACTGAGCAGAAGGGAAGGGAAAGGCGATAAGTCACAGCGACCGCACTTGCCAAACACCTGAGCCACTCAGACCTGGGAAGGGCACAAAACACAGGCCCAAACGAATCTGTACCTCTGAGGGCTACCTGAGTGCTGAGCCTGAGTGGCTTAGACCAGGGAGGTGCATGCAGCCTAGGGCTGACCTCAGACGGTTCCCGGTAGAGCAACGTAGAGCCTGAGCGGTGTGCGCCTCGAGCAGGGGCAGGCCAAGAGTGGCTGAGATACTGCGTGCACACACCAGTGGTATTTGTTTGCAGCATCCATCCCTCCCCTCAGCGTGACTGAACAAATGAGCCTAAAAAGAAAAAAGTGTCCACCACCGACCCCCTTGTGTCAGAGCAGAAATCAGACACTAAAGAGACCAGCAAACAGAAGAAACTAAACAGAGTGAACCGCCTTGGAAGTGACCCCACACTGCCCACAACACCAGACAAAGTCCCAGATATATCTTTCCTATTTTTACAATCATTCTTTTTTGTTGTTGTTGATGATGTTGTGTGATTTTTTTCTTGTTCTTTTTTTTAACATTTTTAAATTTTTAAGTCCTCTATTTCTCCTTTAATTTTTATTTTTATAACCTACTATTACCATACTCACAGAAATCTAGTCAATCTAATCACACTAGGACCACAGCCTTGTCTAACTCAATGAAACTAAGCCATGCCCGTGGGGCAAACCAAGATGGGCGGGTCATGCTGGAGAGGTCTGACAGAATGTGGTCCACTGGAGAAGGGAATGGCAAACCACTTCAGTATTCTTGCCTTGAGAACCCCATGAACAGGATGAAAAGGCAAAATGATAGGATACTGAAAGAGGTACTCTGCAGGTCAGTAGGTGCCCAACACGCTACTGGAGATCAGAGGAGAAATAACTGCAGAAAGAATGAAGGGATGGAGCCAAAGCAAAAACAATACCCCGTTGTGGATGTGACTGGTGATAGAAGCAAGATCCTATGCTGCAAAGAACAATATTGCATAGGAACCTGGAATGTCAGGTCCATGAATCAAGGCAAACTGGAAGTGGTCAAACAGGAGATGGCAAGAGTGAACGTTGACATTCTAGGAATCAGTGAACTAAAAAGGACTGGAATGGGTGAATTTAACTCAGATGACCATTATATATACTACTGCGGGCAGGAATACCTCAGAAGAAATGGAGTAGCCGTCATGGTCAACAAAAGAGTCTGAAATGAAGTACTTGGATGCAATCTCAAAACCAATAGAATGATCTCTGTTCATTTCCAAGGCAAACCATTCAATATCACAGTTATCTAAGTCTATGCCCCAACCATTAACGCTGAAGAAGCTGAAGTTGAACAGTCTTATGAAGACCTACAAGACCTTTTAGAACTAACACCCAAAAAACATGTCCTTTTCATTATAGGGGACTGGAATGCAAAGTAGGAAGTCAAGAAGGAGTAACAGGCAAATTTGGCCTTGGAATGCAGAATGAAGCAGGGCAAAGACTAATATAGTATTGCCAAGAAAATGCACTGCTCATAGCAAACAACCTCTTCCAACAACACGAGAAAACTCTACACATGGACATTACCAGATGGTAACACTGAAATCAGATTGATTGTATTTTCTGCAGCAAAAGATGGAGAAGTTCTATACAGTCAGCGAAAACAAGACCAGGAGCTGACTGTGGCTCAGATCATGAACTCCTTATTACCAAATTCATACTCAAATTGAAGAAAGTAGGGAAAACCACTAGACCAGTCAGGTTTGACCCAAATCAAATCCCTTATGATGATACAGTGGAAGTGAGAAATACATTTAAGAGCCTAGACCTGATAGATAGAGTGCCTGATGAACTATGGAATGATGTTCATGGCATTGTACAGGAGACAGGGATCAAGACTATCCCCATGGAAAAGAAATTCAAAAAGCAAAATGGCTCTCTGGGGAAGCCTTACAAATAGCTGTGAAAAGAAGAGAAGTGAAAAGCAAAGGAGAAAAGGAAAGATATAAGCATCTGAATGCAGACTTCCAAAGAATAACAAGAAGAGATAAGAAAGCCTTCTTCAGTGATCAATGCAAAGAAATAGAGGAAAAGAACAGAATGGGAAAGACTAGATCTCTTCAAGAAAATTAGAGATACCAAGGGAACATTTAATGCAAAGATGGGCTCAATAAAGAACAGAAATGGTATGGACCTAACGGAAGCAGAAGATATTAAGAAGAGGTGGCAAGAATACACAGGAGAACTGTACATAAAAGATCTTCATGACCTGGATAATCAAGATGGTGTGATCGCTCATCTAGAGCCAGACATTCTGGAATGTGAAGTCAAGTGGGCTTTAGAAAACATCACTACGAACAAAGCTAGTGGAGGAGATGGAATTCCAGTAGAGCTATTTCAAATCCTGAAAGATGATGCTGTGAAAGTGTTGCACTCAATATGCCAGCAAATTTGGAAAACTCAGCAGTGGCCACAGGATTGGAAAAGGTCAGTTTTCATTCCAATCCCAAAGTAAGGCAATGCCAAAGAATGCTCAAACTACCTCACAATTGCACTCATCTCACACGCTAGTAAAGTAATGCTCAAAATTCTCCAAGCCAGGCTTCAGCAATATGTGAACCGTGAACTTCCTGGTGTTCAAACTGGCTTTAGAAAAAGCAGAGGAACCAGAGATCAAATTGCCAACATCCACTGGATCATGGAAAAAGCAAGAGAGTTCCAGACAAACAACTATTTCTGCTTTATTGACTATGTCAAAGCCTTTGCCTGTGTGGATCACAATAAATTGTGGAAAATTCTGAAGGAGATGGGAATACCAGACCACCTGACCTGCCTCTTGAGAAATCTGTATGCAGGCCAGGAAGCAACAGTTAGAACTGGACATGAAACAACAGAATGGTTCCAAATAGGAAAAGGAGTACGTCAAGGCTGTATATTGTCACCCTGCTTATTTAACTTCTATGCAGAGTACATCATGAGAAACGCTGGGCTAGATAAAGCACAAGCTGGAATCAAGATTTCTGGGAGAAATATCAATAACCTCAGATATGCAGATGACACCACCCTTACGGCAGAAAGTGAAGAAGAGCAAAAAAGCCTCTTGATGAAAGTGAAAGAGGAGAGTGAAAAAGTTGGCTTAAAGCTCAACATTCAGAAAATGAAGATCATTGCATCCGGTCCCATCACTCCATGGGAAATAGATGGGGAAACAGTGTCAGACTTTATTTTTGGGGGGCTCCAAAATCACTGCAGATGGTGATTGCAGCCATGAAATTAAAAGACACTTACTCCTTGGAAGAAAAGTTATGATCAACCTAAATAGCATATTCAAAAGCAGAGACATTACTTTGCTGACTAGGTTTCGTCTAGTCAAGGCTATGGTTTTTCCTTTCGTCATGTATGGACATGAGAGTTAGACTGTGAAGAAGGCTGAGCACCAAAGAATTGATGCATTTGAACTGTGGTGTTGGAGAAGACTCTTGAGAGTCCCTTGGACTGCAAGGAGATCCAACCAGTCCATTCTGAAGGAGATCAGCCCTGGGATTTCTATTGAAGGAATGATGCTAAAGCTGAAACTCCAGTACACTGGCCATCTCATGTGAAGAGTTGACTCATTGGAAAAGACTTTGATTCTGGGAGGGATTGGGGGCAAGAAGAGAAGGGGACGACAGGGGATGAGATGGCTGGATGGTATCACTGACTCGATGGATGCGAGTCTGAGTGAACTCTGGAGTTGGTGATGGACACGGAGGACTGGCGTGCTGTGATTCATGGGGTCACAAAGAGTCAGACACGACTGAGTGACTGAATTGAACTGAACTGAACTAATACTTAAAAAAAAAAAGACCGCATTTTTAAAGCAAACACAATATATATATACTTTTTTGTCGTTGTTGTTGTTGTTTTTTTAATAATTCTTGTGGCTTTCTTATTCTTCTTCTTTTCTTTAATATTTTATTTTTGAAAATCCAACCTCTACTGTTGATTTTTAATCTTTGCTTTTTGGTATTTGTTGTCAATTATAAACTTTTAAAAACCCAATCTTCAGTACCCAGTTTTACCTGAGAGTGGATTACTGGCTTGAGCACTCTCTCTTCCTTTGGACTCTCCTTTTTCTCCACCAGGTGGCCTCTGTCTCTTCCCTACCCCTTCCCTTCTCTACTCAACTCTGTGAATCTCTGTGTGTTCCAGATGGTGGAGAACACTTAGAGAACTGATTACTGGCTGGATCTGTCTCTCTCCTTCTCATTTCCCTCTTTTATCCTCCTGGCCACCTCTGTCTACTTCCTCCCTCTCCTCTTCCCTGTATAACTCCATGAACATCTCTGCGGTCCAGACCGTGGATCACCCATAAGGAAGTGATTACTGGCTAGCTTGCTCTCTCCTCTTTTGATCCCACCTCATCTCATTCCAGTCACCTTTAACTACCCCCTCCCTCTTCTCTTCTCCATATAACTCAGTGAACTTCTCTGGGTGTCCCTCAATATGGAGAAACTTTTCATCTTTAACCTAGATGTTTTATCATCAGTGTTGTATAGATGGAGAAGTCTTGAGGCAACTGTAAAAATAAAACTGAAAACCAGAAGCAGGAGGCTTAAGTCCAAATCCTGAGAACATCAGAGAACTCCTGACTCCAGGAAAAATTAATCGGTAGGAGCTCATCAAAGGGCTCCATACCTACACTGAAACCAAGCACCACCCAAGGGCCAACAAGTTCCAGAGCAAGACATACCATGCAAATTCTCCAGCAACACAGGAACACACCCCAGAGTTTCAATATACAGGCAGCTCAAAGTTACTCCAAAACCAATGACGTCTCATAACTCATTACTGGACACTTCATTGCACTCCAGAGAGAAGAAATCCAGCTCCACCCACCAGAACACCAACACAAGCTTCCCTAACCAAGAAACATTGACAAGCCAGTGATACAAACCCACCCACAGTGAGGAAACTCCATAATAAAGAGAACTCCACAAATTCCCAGAATACAGAAAGGCCACCCCAAAAGCAGCAATGTAACCAAGATGAAGAGACAGAGGAATGCCCAGCAGGTAAAGGAACAGGAGAAATGCCCACCAAACCAAACAAAAGAGGAAGAGATAGGGAATCTACCTGAGAAAGAATTCCGAATATTGATAGTGAAAATGATCCAAAATCTTGAAATCAAAATGGAATCACAGATAAATAGCCTGGAGAGAAGGATTGAGAAGATGAAAGAAATCTTTAACAAGGAACTAGAAGAAATAAAAGAGTCAATATATAATGAATAATGCAATAAATGAGATCAGAAATACTCTGGAGGCAACAAATAGTAGAATATCAGAGGCAGAAGATAGGATTAGTGAAATAGAAGATAGAATGGTAGAAATAAATGAATCAGAGGGGAAAAAAGAAAAACGAATTAAAAGAAATGAGGACTATCTCAGAGACCTCCAGGACAATATTAAACCCTCCAACATTCGAATTACAGGAGTCCCAGAAGAAGAAGACAAAAGAAAGACCATAAGAAAATACTTGAGGAGATAATAGTTGAAAACTTCCCTAAAATGGGGAAGGAAATAATCACCCAAGTCCAAGAAACCCAGAGAATCCCAAACAGTGCAAACCCAAGTTGAAACACCCCAAGACACATATTAATCAAATCAACAAAGATCAAACACAAAGAACAAATATTAAAAGCAGCAAGGGAAAAACAACAAATAACACACAAGGGGATTCCCATAATGATAACAGATGATCTTTCAATAGAAACTCTTCAGGTCAGGAGGGAATGGCAAGACATACAAAGTGATGAAAGAAAATAACCTACAGCCCAGATGACTGTACCCAGCAAGGATCTCATTCAAATATGAAGGAGAAATCAAAAACTTTCCAGACAAGCAAAAGCTGAGAGAATTCAGCACCACCAAACCAGCTCTCCAACAAATGCTAAAGGATCTTCTCTAGACAGGAAACACAAAAAGGGCATATAAACCCGAACCCAAAACGATAAAGTAAATGGCAATGGGATCATACTTATCAATTATTACCTTAAATGTAAATGGGTTGAATGCCCCAACCAAAAGACAAAAGACTGGCTGAATGGATACAAAAATAAGATACCTATATATGGTGCCTACAAGAGACCCACCTCAAAACAAGGGACACATACAGACTGAAAGTGAAGAGTGGAAAAAGATATTCCACGCAAATAGAGACCAAAAGAAAGCAGGAGTAGCAATACTCATATCTTATAAAATAGACTTTAAAACAAAGGCTGTGAAAAGAGACAAAGAAGGCCACTACATGATGATCAAAAGATCAATCCAAGAGGAAGATATAACAATTATAAATATATATGCACCCAACATAGGAGCAGCACAATATGTAAGAGAAATGCTAACAAGTATGAAAGGGGAAATTAACAATAACACAATAAGAGTGGGAGACTTTAATACCCCACTCACACCTATGGGAAGAGCAACTAAACAGAAAACTAAGAAAGACATGCAAACTTTAAATGATACAAAAGACCAGTTAGACTTAATTGATATCTATAGGATATTTCACCCCAAACCAACGAATTTCCCCTTTTTCTCAAGTGCGTATGAAACCTTCTCCAGGATAGATCACATCCTGGGCCATAAATCTAACCTTGATAAATTCAAAAAAATCAAAATCATTCCAAGCATCTTTTCTGACCATTAATGCATTAAGATTAGATCTCAATTACAGGAAGAAAAACTATTGAAAATTCCAACATATGGAGGCTGAACAACACACTTCTGAATAACCATCAAATCTCAGAAGAAATCAAAAAAGAAATCAAAATATGCATAGAAATGAATGAAAATGAAAACACAACAACCCCAAAACCTGTGGGACACTATAAAAGCAGTGCTAAGAGGAAAGTTCATAGCAATACAGGCATACCTCAAGAAACAAGAAAAAAGTCAAATAAATAACCTAACTCTACACCTAAAGCAACTAGAAAAGGAAGAAATGGAGAACCCAGAGTTAGTAGAGGAAAGAAATCTTAAAAATTAGGGCCAGAAATAAATGCAAAAAAACAAAACAAAAGAGACCATAGCAAAAAAACCAACAAAGCCAAAAAGCTGGTTCTTTGAAAGGATAAATAAAATTGAGAAACCATTTAGCCAGACTCATCAAGAAACAAAGAGAAAAAATCAAATCAATAAATTAGATAATAAAAATGTGAGAGATCAACACAGACACACAGAAACTCTATAAGGATGCATAAGGGCATACTATCAGCATTGTATGCACAATAAAAACGGACAACGTCTCGGAATGAAAGGGAAGTTCTTAGAAAAGATACAACTTTCGCAAAACTCGAAACAGCAGGAAAAATAGACAAATCTTAAACAAGACCCCATGCAAGGACGGAAAACTGAACTGTATATCAGAAATCTTCCTAGCAAACAAAAGCCAGGTCCAGATGGCTTCAACAGCTGAAATTCCTAACCAAAAAATTTAGAGAAGAGCTACACACATATCCTCCTCAAAACTCTTCCACGAAATTGCAGAGGACAGTAAAACTCAAAAACTATTCTATGAGGCCACCATCACCCTATACCAACCTGACAAAGATGCCATAAAAAGGAAAACTAACAGCCAATATCACTGATGAAGACATAGATGCAAAAAATTTACCAAAAATTCTAGCAATCAGAATCGCAAAAACACATTAAAAGATCATACACATGACCACCAGTTGGGCTTTATCCCAGGATGCAAGGATTCCTTCATATAATCCACAAATCATCTATGTATTCCCCCAATTAACAATTGAAAGTAAACACCACATGATTATCTCAATAGATGGAGTCGAGGCCTTTGAAAAAATTCACATCCATTAATGATTAAAAAAAAACCTCTAAACACCCAGAAGAAGCAGGCAATAGAAGGAACATATCGTCAATATACGGATAAAAGTATTATGACAAACCACAGCAAACATTCAGCCTCATGGTGAAAATTTGAAAGCATTTCCCCTAATAGGGAACAAGACACGTGTGCCCATTTCACCACTCTATTAACATAGTTCTGGAAGATTTTGGCGAAGCAAACAGAGCAGCAGAAAGAATAAAAGGAATCCAAATTGGGAAAGAAGAAGTTAACCTCTCACTGTTTGGCAGAGTGACATGATCCTCTACATAGAAACCTATAGACTGCACCAGAAAATTACTCAAGTTTATCAATGAAGTAGAGTAAAGATTGGGCACGATAATAAAATCAAACACCAGAATCCCTTGCAGCTCCTATAACAATAATAATCAGAGAAAGTAGAAAAGAATTAGGGGCAAATTGTCCATTCACACATTTGCAAGGGGGGGGGGGGGGGGGGGGGAAAGAATTAAAATATTAGGAATATACGCGTAACGCTAAAGTACTAAAAGACGCTATATATAGAAAACTATAAGACACTGAGGAGAAAAAATCAAGAGGAACTGAATAGATGAGGAAAGTATACCCATCTACTGGATGGAAGATCAATATAAGTGAAATGAGGAATAATACCCAAAGCCAATCTACAGATTCCATGCAATCCATCAAGCTACGCAGCGGTGTTCACAGAGCTGAGAAACATGAATTTTCACAAATTTGTATGGGAAATAACAAAAGACCTCGGAAATAGCGCCAAAGGCATCTTGAGCAAGAAGAAGAATGGAATGGAGGAATCAACCTGGCCTGACGTTCAGGCTCTAGCTACAAAGGGCCACAGTCAATCAAGACAGATATGGTACATTGCAGCATAAGACAGAAATATCGATCAATGGAAGCAAGAATAGACAAGCCCAGAGATAAATGCCACACACTAGGACACTCTTATCTTTGCAAAGGAGGCACAAAATATAATGGAGTAAAGATAACATCTCTTTAACAATGGTGCTGGGAAAACTGGTCAACACTTGTAAAAGAATGAAAACTCGAACACTTTCCTAACACCACACACAAAAATAAACACAAAATGGATTCAAGATCTAAATGTAAGAGCCAGAAACGATACAAACTCCAGAGGAGAACATAGGCAAAACAACTCTCTACATAAATCACCAAGCAGGATTCCTCTATGAAGGATCCCTACCTCCCAGGAATATTGGACTAAAAGCAAAAATATAACAATTGGATCTATTAAAATTCAAGCTTCTGCAACGAACAAAGGAAAATATAAGGAAGGTGAAAAGACAGCTTTCTGAAAGGGAGAAAATAAAAGCAATGAAGCCACTGACAAACAACTAATCTCAAAATATACAAAAACTTAGGCAGCTCAAATTCCAGGAAAAATAAACGACTCAATCAAAAAATGGGTGCCAAAGAAGCTAAAATCAGACAATTTCTCT